>NC_034591.1:153033655-153036426 GCF_900095145.1 Mus pahari
GAGAGAGAGAGAGAGAGAGAGAGAGAGAGAGAGAGAGAGAGAGAGAGAGAGAGACTCAAACGTTATGGGCTATGGTAAGAGCTCAGCTTCTGTGTCCATCACTGAATGGGGTCCATGCCCAGCCGTGTGCACTCTGCCTCACCACCCGTCTCTGGAAATCCAGCTCACTGAGATCCTATTTGTTATGGACAGGAGCAGGAGCGCGGCAGATTCTTCTAGATTTGCTGTGTGTATCAAGTGAGGAAATAAATGGAAGTCTCTTTATTTGTGGCGGCACAATTCTTATTCACCTGTCTGTTATTATACTTGTCTGTTGTTTCTTCTACAAGCTTCACGATGTCAGGGGCCACCTTTCTACCCCGTATCTTTATATTCCAAATGGTAAATGACCGGCACAGACTTGGCACTCAGTAGTTGTTTATTGAGTGAGTGAATGAATAGAAATGATTAAATACGAATACATACTACAGTCAATGCTATCTGTATGGCTACATATTCATGATGATTGGTCAGAGAATGAGATGACTAAGATTACTACATGGGAACTGTATGCAAGTTGCTGTGTGTGCCTCCAAGATATTGAATATAAAGTAAATTTAAACTACTTTTTCTTATTGTTTTGTTGGTTTACTTTATTAAATTTATAATTTTATATTTAATATATAATTATATTTATAATAAATAAATTATCTATGTAGGTAAGGATGATCTTGAACTTCTGATTCTCTTTCTCCCATCTCTTAAGTGTTGGAATTATAGACATGTGTCACCAGGTAATATTAATGCAGAGCTGGAGTTTGAATCCAGGGCATTGTGATGCTAACTAAGTGAGCTACATTCCCTGGCCTAAATTAAGGAGACTGACAGCAGAATAAGCGTTATATAATAACCGTAAAAATGATTTTGCTAAGGATTAATTCCACATATTAATTCATTTGGTTCTTAGTATAAAACTACAAAGTAGAAGCAACTATTAATATCACATATTTATAAATATAAATATATTCAATTCATATATAATATAATTTATAAATTTATTTTAAAATGTATTATATTATGTGCATGTGTACACCTGTATGTGTGTGTATGTATGCATGCATGAGTGTGTGTGAGAGAGAGACAGAGACGGAGACACAGAGAGAGACAGAGAGAGAGAGATCTCATTGGCGTGGACCATATGTTTTACATGTCTGTACCCTCTTGCCATATGACCATTGTGTGCCAAGTGGCATGATACTGAAGTACCCAAGATTCATAATAGGGCAGGTGAAGAAAGAAAGGTCCTAGGCTTAGCAGTAAATCAACTCTTTAGCTGAGAGAATGTACTAGAGATGAGAAAGGGAAAAAAATGGAAATTAAATACAAATAGGGAGCTTGCTGGTAAATCAAAGAAGTAGAATATATTTAATCCATATAAATAAAAAGTAGGCTAAGAATGAGTGTGTTTTCAGAGGAGTAGCATTCAAAAGCGAGAGGGTCATCTGACAAGGGAGGACAAATATACAATTAAACTGGCAAACATAACCCGTCAAGGAAGAGGAATGAATCACCGAGCTTCGCGCCGCATGAAGGTAGCCTCTCTGGAGGCCACGCGATTTCCATTTCTCTGATTCCATATTTACCCAGCAGCCTTCGAATTTAAATTCAATTTTTCAGTGTTCCCTGACCTGGATAAGGAAGCAGTGAAAACCAACAACAACAACGAAAACCCCCAAATGCAAATAACCTGCCTGCTTGAAGGCAGTCATTTTCATAGAAAACCATTAAGTTTGCTCTGACTTGCTATCTCAAGAAATACTGCATGGGGGTGGGGTGGGGTGGGGTGGGGGGCAGTGCGATGCAGGGGTCCCTTCCTGCCTCGGAGGGCAGCACAAAAATGAGCAAAACAACGTGGCTGTCCTCAGCAGTGCCCAAAGTCCTAGGGTAGGACTTTGTCTTAGGAAATGGGAGCCTCACCTGCAAGAGCATCTTCCATCGCTTCTCTTGCTAAGAGGAGACCGGTCCTCTGCATACTGCGAGGAAGGCATAAACCAATGAGGAAGGCATAAACTTGCTGAGAGAAATGCGTCTCTTGATCTTTCTTCCCACCTCTGTATCCTGTGAGCTCTGACCTTGGCAACTCAGCAGAGGACGTTTCTCCCATCACGGACTGAGAATGCCTGGCCTTCGTGATACGACTCACTTAGTGCTGGTTCTGTAAACCTATAGAATATTTTGGTTAAAAAATTATAATATATAAAATTATATATGTAATAAATTTCTCTATAGTTATATAATTATGTACATAAAATTTATATATAATTATGTATAGTATTGCTTATAATTACATATAAATATATATCTTACAGTTACATGTATATCAGTATCAGTGTGTGTGTGTGTATGTGCTGCATGTCTAGAGATGACCACGGAAGCCAGAGGAAGGCATCAGATCCCCTAGAACTGGAGTTACAGGTGAACCTTCCTACATAGGAGTAGGAAACAAACTCTAGTCCTCTTCGAGAGCAGCAAACACTCTTTGCCACTGACTTATCTCTCCAGATCCATAAATCTTTTATGCTGTAGCCTTTGGAAAACTAAGTTTGTATGGTCTTGGAAATAACTTTAACATGGTTTTAGTTTCATCCATCAAAAAAAAAAATGCAGAAAAAGGAAACACGTTAAGCTTATATTAAGGTCATCCCATTCTTCCCATCAGGGGATGATGTAGTTTAATGGCCCTTTCTCACCTCTCTCTCTCTCTCTCTCTCTCTCTCTCTCTCTCTCTCTCT
>NC_034591.1:153037106-153058979 GCF_900095145.1 Mus pahari
AGCTGACTGTGAGCATCCACTTCTGTGTTTGCCAGGCACTGGCATAGCCTCACAAGAGGCCACTATATCAGGGTCCTTTCAGCAGAATCTTGCTGGCATGTGCATTAGTATCTGGGTTTGGTGATCTTTGGGTATTCTTAACCGCTGAGCCATTTCTCTGGCCCTTGTTATCTCTTAATAGCAGAGGATCTTTGGAATTACCCAATAAGATTTGGTGAGTGGGTATCTCCTTGGATTAGTCTGCAGATGATTAAAATGTCACATAGTTATGGTGGCACATGCCTATAATTCTAATACTCAGAATGCTGAAGTAGGAGGGCCATGAGTTCAAGGCCAGCCTGGGCCATGCAATGAGTTCCAGGCTGAACAGGGTTATATAGTGACATCTCTTTAAGGGGAATGACTTTTAAAAAGTTGTATAGATCTTACATATCAACTATGGAAAAGATAAGATAAACCCTAAAACCAAGGGCATAGAGTTGATGCAGGGTGCCTCTAAGTATTAGAGAGGAAATAAAGGCTTGCAAGTTGTCACCCTTCTGTGTGACCTAACTCCGACTCTGATCCCTGGGCTTGCTCAGCAAGGCTTTGAATTCCCCTCCAGTCAAGGCTGAAATCAACCTGAAATAAACATGAAACTTTTCTTCCCACCCCTGCGCTCCCCTATGCCATTGCTCGTTCATAGTTAATGTCTACGTTGGAAAGAACTCACTGTACTGGTTTTCAATTCCTACTCCCCAAAGCCTCTTTCAGAGTCATAAAACCATGAATAAGAGGAATTAGCAAATAGAAAGCCTATGATTTTAGAGTATCTGGGGTAAATGGGAATATAATTAGGCTGGTGCTGGTTCACAATTACGGAAGGGATTATACCAGCCTGTACTCACTATCTACCAAGGTAACCTGGAGAAAGCTAGCTGATTTGGAGGGGAATTACTATGTTAGCCCAGAGCTCCAGGCCAGCCCCTTGCTGTCCTAGTCAGTGCTAACCTTCCAGGCCCGTTCTCAAAAAACCTCACTGGTTTCCACCCCTGCTGCCTTCCAAATGCTCTCGTTATCCTGACACAATTGTGCTCTCCTGGCAGGGCAATGTTCATTTAGAAGTGAGCTTCCAATTGTGTTGACACACCTCGTTAGCTGAGCTGGACCTCTTAAGGCAGGGACTCTCACACAGGTGTTGGGCAAGGCAAAGAAGTAAAAAGAAACAAAGTAACAATTGGAGAAACGCTTCAGCTTTGGCTCAAAGGAATTCACATTTGGAATCGGTTGTTGGAGGTGGTTTTAAGGCTTGTCGCTGTTGTTACTACTTTTTATTTCACTTTATTTTTCTTCATTTCAGGTTAAGAAGTCATCTGTTTGTGGGCAGGGAGGATGCCACTGGAGATGGCCCTGGCCTCCGAATAAGAGGGAGGAGGTTTCTGCTGTTTCTCTCTCTAAGGCTCCTGTCACCATGCCTTTCCTGCATCCTCAGGTCCGCGGTGGCTGCATTTGGCAGCTTATTTTAACTTACTGGTCTATCCAGTGAGCCATTTCTCAGTTGTCTAAGGGAGTGCATGTGCAGAGAGCTGGAGCAGGTGTTTAAGCCTTTGGCAGGGCTTGTCACTTGGAAGAGGATCAACCCAGCTTGGGCCGTGTCCTATGGTAGTAAATCTCCCCCTCCCCACCCCCTTGTCGCTTTCTCCTGCTCACTGATGGTTTACATAACAGGAGGAATTTCCAGAAGGTTCTATTGAGTCAGATGACTCCAATGGCCTCAAAATTATTTAATGAATCAATTCCCATTAGAAGACCAGACTGGAGACAATCGCTTTTCTTTCTTCCTCTGTGTTGCTCGCCTTTTTTTAGACACATTGTTTAATGTTACATTAGCCGTTGCTAACATCAGACATGGGAGAGAAAGCTGGGAGGTAGAGAGAAGCTGCTGAGGGGATACAGGCAACAGCCCAGATTGCCAAAGCTCGGTAGAAAAGACCACCACATATCACTGGCGAATGGCAGAGCAGACAGCACCTGGAGGGGTTGCCTCTCCAGGGGACACTGCATACTTATCTCCTTGTAGGCTTTCTTTCTTATAGATTGTTGTTTTGCAAAGTATATCTTAAAGCCCTACTTGGGTAAAGTCATAGTTTTTAGTCTGAAGATTTTCCATGGCAAATGCAGCGGCCACTTCCTCTGTTGCATGGAATTATTCTTAGTTTAGCTTTCAGCCTGCCCTCTCCCTTTGTAAAGCACCGATGCTTCATTCCAGTTGTTACTGCCATTGATGATGCTTTGAGATCAGTCAGAGAACAATTCTCCTTTCGAATTGCACCATTACACCTGAAATAGGCAGTGCAGCAAGTAGCCTACCACCTGAAATGTATGGTCTCTTCTGCTCAAAAATGTTTCCTTGTAATCCCAGTATTGCGACAGTCTATAGTTGTTCTTTTAAAATATGGGGATGGTACGTTCTTTGCTAGTTTGTTTCAGATTCCTTGTTGTTAGGGAAAGAGGAGCCTCAGGCATTCTATCCATTGACTTACTATCAGCCCTAGCTAAATAAAAAGAATTTCCCTCTTCCCAACATACAAATAATGACTGAAACACAGTGCCTAACACGTTATGGATATTTAACATTTCAGTCTTCAATAGCAAAGTAGAATTATTATTATTATTATTATTATTATTATTATTATTATTATTAATGTTCTTTATTGCTGGGGGTGAAACCCAAATGCTGCATTGCATTATGCCAGGCAATTGTGTCATGGAGATACATCCCAGACCTCAGTTCTTTTGTTTGTTTGTTTTAAAATATTTTACTGATGAACTTTGTTTATCACCACAATAAATGCACCCTCATCACTTTCTTACCCTCCCCAACCTCTGACCCCCCCTTCCTCCCTATGAGTGTTTTCCCCACATATCATCATTTCTTTTTTGACTCACTAATTTTATCCTGGGCTCTCTATGTGACCACTGGTTTGGAACTTTCTATTGGAGTCCAGTGGGCTCCAATACTTTGGTACACAACTGAAGACAATGGCCATTCTTCCTGCAGAATCCATCCATAGCTAATAGTTGCTCATCAGGGATGGGACAAACTCCTCCCCATGCATGACTGACTGTTGATAAGTCCATTCTAGTGCAGACAAGATCCAGGCAATCATAGATGCTGTGAGATTACACTTGTAATAGTGCCTCAAAGATAGCATTTCTCAGTGCTTCCCCCTTCTTCCAGCATTTACATTCCTTCTGTACCTCATCTCCTGAGCCTTAGAGGAACGGAATAAATGTCCTGCTTAGGAACAGGAGAGCTAGCTCATCGATTAAGACTGCTTCCTGCTCTTGCAAGGACCTGAGATCAGTCTCCGGCAATAAAGTCAGGCATCTCCTAACTGCCTATTACTCCACTCCAGGTGAGTCCAATGCCTCTAGCCTCCAAGAGCACCTTCACCTATGCATGTATATAGGCTGGACCTAGGCCTCCCTGCTGATATGTAGCAGATGTGCAGCTTGGCCTTCATGTGGGTCCTGAACAACTGGAGCAGGGGCTAACCTAAAAGCTGTTGCCTGTGCATAGGATATGTTCTACTAGCTGGGCTGCCTTGTCTGGCCTTGGTGGGAGAGGGAGTGGCTAGCCTCACAGAGACTTGAGTTACCAGGGTGGGGGGGACACCCAGGGTGGACCCCACCTGCCCAGAGGAGAAGGAGGAAATGATTGTCGGAGGGGTGACTGGGAGGAGGGCAGTGAATGGGATGTGAAGTGAAAACGAAAAAATTGAATTAAATTTTAAAAATTTAATTTTTATTCAAAAGGGGGCATGCATTCTCTCCTATGGAGCAAACCTCAAATCCAGTTGTAGGGCAGTTGGTTATTTCTGTAACATTTTTGCCGCTCTTGCATGGGCGGCGGCATCTTAGCGGGGTGGCATTGAGGTCACAGGGTACACAGCTTTGTAGAACTGCTGATACCTTTTCTCCCCATCAGGCTGCACAGCACCCTCCAGCACTGTGAGAACTCACCAGCGAGGAGGAAGCTTTCAACTTAGTTCCAGTCTGATCTCTCCCTGGCTTACTACAAGCATGTGGAGAATCTTCAGCAATAGGGGCTCGTCATCTGCTTCTGAGGGGTGACTAAGAGAAGCCCGGGCCTTCTGATGACCAACTCCTAAGAAGGTATCCCATCTTTTCGATTTTCTTTTAAATATTCAACTTATAGATGGGGCATAGAGCCGACCAGACCAGGATGCCCTCAGAACTTCTAGGATAGAATTTAAAACTCCATCATTTATCCAGCTTCAGCAGTGGAAGAGACAAGGACAAGAATATAGAAAAGGAATCTGAGAGCAGAAGATTATTCAAAGGGAGAAGAAGTAGTATGTAATCCGAGGTTAAAAATAATCTCGCATCCAGAGAACCACAGAGACAGATAGTCTATGTTTAAGAATTGATGCAAAAAAACCTAGATGCATATATGTGATAACAAGGATTGGTTACTATAGAAAATGTGGACTGGGGTATGTGGGCAATAGACTTTTATTTCTAACAGTTTTGGATGTCAGAAAGTCCAAGAATTTGGTTCATGGCTAGATACCTCCCCTTGATACACACACAGATATTTTCTTGCTAGATCTTTATCCAGTGGAGTGAGAAATCATGTCTGATGTCTCTTCTTAAGAGGGCACAAATCCCATCTTGACCTAATTATCTCCATTCCAGTTACAATCACACTGAGGATTAGACCTTAACATATAAATTATGGTGAGAAATGAACAGTGTATGGCACACTGTATGAGCCTAGGTAATAAATAGTCAGAACTAGGATGCAAGTCCTGGGGAAAATTGGTACATGAGTCAAGTGTCATGGTAACAAATGTACTGATTTAATATGGAGATGAAACTTTGTAAATATGTCCACTGGTCCTGGCTGTTCTCACTGTATGGGGCAAGTATTAGCCTACAGTTGAGACTAAGGAGTTAGGTTTCTAACTTGTAATTCAATCATGCATTGTAAGGGAAGTCAAACAAACTTTAGAGATAATGGGGCAGGGGTGAGAGAGTCAGGTAGTCATGATGCTTAGTGGGAGGGTGGGTCCAGGAATCAGGAGCAGCCTTGGAAAAATGTCTCTAAGGATAGCTCAGTGTCTACCCCACACTGATCCTCTCTGACTCTGTCCCTTTCCTCTCCCATCAACTGACATCTTCCCTGTCATGTAACTGTGTGGAAGCATCTCCACATTGCCCCAGGAAAGGGTTATCTCACTTAGTCAATGGAAACAAAAGGAATTGTAGAAAACTTAACTTTGTGTGTGTGTGTGTGTGGGGGGGGTGCTCATAAGTAATGAGAGTAGGATCCTTGGCAAACTTGCCATTGATCCATTGCCAGAAGGAAGAGGAGTCTAGATGCTGACACCTCTGGAGGACACCGGGAGCCACCAGAGCCAAATTTGAGGCTATTCTGTGTTTTGTAACCCATAGCAGTATCGATTGTTTCCTACTGCCTTCTATGGGAGCCAGAGATAATTGTAACAAGACAAGGCTTGGGGCGTGTAGAAGGGGTTTCCTGGTAGTTCTAAACGTGGGGGTGGGGCAGAGAACTACAACCCCTGAGTGTCAGGCTCCCTTCTGCAGCCTGCCTCTTGCATGCTGCACTCTGGCCATGTTGATGCGCCATAATGCAAACCCTTTCCTCCATCCTAATATTAGTAAACACCAAAGAGAAGTCACACCAGCTGCCTCCCGGTTGCTCTCATTTCTTAATGAGTAGGGTAATTTACAAGATGGGTTCCGTGTACTCAGAGGCTTAAATAAGGCAGGTTTATTTATATCTTTAGATAGTTTCTCGGTACCCTGTGTTCTGAGGACTGTCATGCAAAGCTCAAGAGGGTGCGTTCGCCGTGGAGAGACGCTTCTGCTTCCCAAGTTTAAATGAAGTCCTTGACATCATAAAGCATTACGGGTACATTACCATTGTCACGTGATGTACTGTTCACACAGAGGTCTGTTTCTTTTAGCATTGCCTTATTCAAAATTAAGTTAAACATTTTTTTATTGTGCTTTAATATTTCTCGGATGTGGACAGATCAATATTTCCAGATTGTGCACACACCCTACCTAAGGGCGTTGAATCCTATTTGCTTTGAAAGGAATAGCACTTAAGGACTGTCAGTCAAGTCAGTTGTAAAAAACATAGAATTTAAAAAAAATTTATTCTGCCTCCTCCTCACATCTAAATATAGCTAACTGGTTGGAAAGTCTATGAAAGACAGCTAAGCTGCACTTAAAAATGTTGCAGTTACAATTGATCAATGTGAAGAAAGGGCTCCAGGTTTTTTTTTTTTTCATCTATGTATGTAAACTAGGTCATCTTTATTAGATTGAAAGTTAAACAAGATTATGAGCAAAGAACACAAGTTAGGAAATGGCCCATGTTCTTAAATCTGCTTATATATCAAAATTGAAATAGAATATTTTAGTTCTAAAAACCTCATACCCTGGTTGGTATGTTATAGTTTCTAATCTCAGTTTGGTCACTACTTAGCTGAATTCTCTCTCTCTCTCTCTCTCTCTCTCTCTCTCTCTCTCTCTCTGTCTGTCTGTCTGTCTGTCTGTCTGTCTCTGTGTGTGTGTGTGTGTGCATGTGTGTGTGCATGTGTGTGTGTGTGTGTGTGTGTCCTTGTACGTGTGTAATGGAATTACCTGTAGTCCAGGATGACCTTAAACTCTTTGCCTTCTGCCCTCACCTACTGGATGTTCCAACATGGCCAGTTTAAAACAAACGAATACTACCCCCCCCCACACACACAACTCCAAGTCCCTATTGTCCTAATCTCTTTCTTTCTAAAGCCTGAGTCCTTTGTCATGCTACAGTTTAAAACCAGAATATTGGAATTATTTGGAGTCTATGCCTAGAATTCAGTGGCAAAGTGCCTGACTGGCATGTTCAGGTCATGATTTCTAGCCCTCGCACCACTAAACCAAAGAATTAATGACATACCTTTGTACTTGTTTGGTGCACTCTTGAGAAGCCAGAGTTAATATCAACACAGCTTGATACAGGGAAAAAAATCCTCCAGTAACGGTGAAACTGACTTGCCTAATTAAAATCTGTTTACTGTTTCAGAAAGTAAATAAAAGCAAACTCATTCCTCATATAGCTCATCTACTAATAACCTAACAACTGTTTATCTAGCGACTACTTGCTTTGAGCTCATCCTTGTGTGTATATATTTGATCTTCTCCATGTCTGAGCTTTCATTTAACCATCACATAATTTATATTTACAAAGTGATATCTGGATTCTTCTGGTGCACTGCAGCCAGGAGCGCTAATAAAGGAGTCATACTGTGCCCTGATACTCATGGCTTTCTTTGTATCACCATGTACAGACTTTGTATCATCAGATGGAACAATGGACTGTACCATTAAATTAGCACAATTTTGCAGCATTGCCTGGCAGAAGCTCACGCTTAATCCAAGAGGTTATTCAACCCTATCCAATATGATTACTCTATAAATATTTGCCCAAGCTCAGCACCCGCCATTAGATCACTAATCACACACACAGGTTTGCTATCATGAAGACCCTGAGTGTCAGCAATTTGAGAAACAAAGCTAATTAGTTTTGATTTAGGGATGGGAAGAGTTAGGAAGTGGAGTGCAAATCCAGTCCCATAGCACAGTGGCTATTTAGAGCACATGTGAATGGGAAAATTTATTATTGTTTGTACAGGAGTTTGAGGAGGAATGGAGAGACTGTTGGGTGAGAGATGCAGGCATGTGGTGTGTCTGTCAGTGACTGTAATTAACAAAGACGGGAGCAGGGTGGATGATGGGTAGAAATACTACTTTAATGGAGCCACTTGAAATAACCCCACGCATAAGCAAATAGCAAGTCCTCTGTTTTATTTTCTTCTCTTTCGTGTGTGTGTGTGTGTGTGTGTGTGTGTGTGTGTGTGTGTGTGTCTGTGAGTGTGTGTTTATGTTTATTTGAAAGAGGTTCTCAGGTAGCCTGGGCTGTCCTTGAACTCACTTTGCAGCCAAGGTTGAGCTTGAACTTCTTTTCTTTCTGGCCTTGCCTGCCACGTGTTGGAATGCTATGCACACACCACCATACCAAGCACCTGTTTTCTCTTCCTAACCAGATCATTGTCCCTAAATTCTGACCCTAAGGAATTCTGAGGACAGCATTAGCATTGACCCAGTAGTATTGATTTGGGAGGAAGGTAACGAAGGAGACCATTACCATTACCCAGACACTGTTACCAGTCTTCCGGGACACTCGAGTTTGTCTGTTTTAGTCAAACATCTGAATCTTTTACAAACTCTCTGTCTTTGTCAGGGTTCGTATTCCTGCACAAAACATCAAGACCAAGAAGCGAGTTGGGGAGGAAAGGACTTATTCAGCTTACAATTTCACATCGCTATTTATCACCAAAGGAATCAGGACAGGAACTCACACAGGACAGGAACTTGGAGGCAGGAGCTGATGCAGAGGCCATGGAGGGGTGCTGCTTATTGGATTACTTCCCCTGGCTTGCTCAGTTTACTTTCTTATAGAACCCAAGACAACCAGCCCAGGGATGGTACACCCACGAGGAGCCCTCCTTCCTTGATCAATAATCGAGAAAATGCCTTACAGCTGGATCTCATGGAGGCATTTCCTCAAGGGAGGATCCTTTCTCTGTGATAACTACAGCTTGTGTTAAGCTGACACACAAAACCAGCCAGTACATTGTCTTATATCCCAATCCCACCCTATCCCCTACCTCCTGGGGAAAACAACAACAAAATGCCTTCACTTCGTGACTGTGATTGTTGATATTCACTGTCAAGTTGATGGGGTCTACAGTCAGCATGGGACAAGGCTCTGGGCCTTCAGGGAAGCAGTACCTGGATTTCATAGATGAGGCCAATGGAGGGGGATGCCTCCACTCCATGGGCATGGGAAGGAGAGAACTGTTCAAGCATCCGTGTTCATCTGGCTCCATGCTGAAGATGCAGTATGATGCTCTCGTCTCAGGCTCCTGACGCCAGGCTGCTTCCTTGCCATGATGCCTTGTACCTCCTTGCCATGATGTACTTCACACTTGTAGCCAAACACAGTGTTTTCCTTACATGGCCTTTGCAGAGGCATTTGATCACTGCAGTGGGGGAAAGCAGTTAATAGAATAACATACAACTCTTTAAACGGCACCGATTATCCTTGTTCTAGCTTTTGAGAGGCAATGCCTGTCTATGGAATGCTGGCTAGTCTGACTCAGTAAGGGGTAAAAATGAATATCTATTGAACCCCAAATTGTGCCAAACATTGTATTATTGCCCCTTTAATTACGCTTTCATTTAATTCAATACTGACAACGCCATTGATAAGGCCTTTTAGGTCCACCTCTAATGAAAGATGCAGTGAATAACCTGAAAGGCTTCGGTAGTTAAGTGGACGTGTTGTCAAGTGCACTTGCTGCCCTCGCAGAGGACTTGGGCTTCATTCCCAGCAGACACATGGTGGCTCACAGTTGTCTGCAACTCCCATCCCAGACAATCTGATGCCTTCTTGTGGCCTCTGTAGGCACTGCACACACATGGTGCACATACGTAGATGTAGCCAAAATGTTCACATACATAAAATATGTCTAAAAAACTAAACTGACTTCAGTTAGGTCAGTTTACCCAACTTCCTTAAGAGCTATGTTTCTGCTGTCATCTTTGAAACCTTCGATCACTGTTTCTTTTCTCTGGATCACTCTTCTCTTCTGGGAAATAAGAGGAGATGACAGGAAAGATCTTCTGAGTATTTTGGTTATATAATTGTATGCATGCATGCATATGTGTATGTATGCATATATGTAGGTAGGTAGGCAGGCAGGCAGGTAAATAGGTATGTAGGTATTATGTATAATTTCTCCCCTTCTAGGAATTAAATCTATGGCCTTACACATATTATATGGGTCAGGATTCTCAATGGACTCTGCTTTAGAAACTATTAGATTAGACAATCTGAATAGTTCATCTACATTTTTAGGCTATGATTCTTGGCTGTCTGACAAACACACAAACACACACACACACACACACACACACACACACACACACACACACTTACTAGCGCAAATAAATTTAATAGAGGGGATGGAAGATCTGTGGTGGTATCTCAGTGGTAAAGTGCCTGTCTGACATATGCTAGGCCTAGCTCCACAACTCACATTTTGCTTCCACTGTTCTCTGTAGGGCTGGTTTGGTAGACATCATTTCTTTAGCCTGTTTATATCATGGGACACTTTATGGCAGATAGTTTTGTTGGGTCAAACAGTTTGGGCTGGCATCTGTAGTCTGATAGAACTTGAAGTTCAAAGCTCTTCTGGCATCCTAGGTTTCCACTGTGAAGTCGGCTGCTACTCTGATGGAGTTGCCTTTACCTTGTGAGTTGTGGGTTTTTTCTTTCTTTCTTTTCTTTTTGTGTTTTTTTTTCTTGCATTTTGCATTCCCTTTCTTTGTTCTGTGTATTTGCTATTCTAGCACTGATGTGAGGTGCTTCTTTTCCAGACCTATTTGGTATCCTCTGTGAGTTACATCTGTATGGGGTTGCAATCTGAGCTGTATGATCTAGTCTATGCCATTGATCTGAGATTATTATTTTCATGCATGTCTATAATTTATCATTTGGTCTTTTTCTACAAGATCCTGAACATTCTTTTCATGTATTTTATTTTTGTTTAATTTTCTTTGACTGAGCAGTCTAATCCTCTACTTTGTCTTGAAGTACTGATAGTCTGTCTTCTGCATGACCCAGAGGAAGAATTTTGACCAAGTTTCCAATTTAGTTATTGATTTTTTTCCAATCCCATCTTCATTTCAGCTTAAGTTTTCTTCAATATTTGTATATATTTATTGAATTCACTCTTCCAATTCTGAGGGTCTTCCTTACTTCACTGAGTGGCTTACTTGTTTGTGTTTTCTTGGACTTTAATCTGGAGTTTATTTCTGTTCTCTTTAAGTTTGTGAAGGGTTTTGTGACCTCTTTAAACTCCTTCAATTTTGATCACTTTAATAGTCGTAATTTGAAATTCTGAGTTCTGAGTTATACCTAGGTAATTATCATTGCAGAACGTTTCTATAGTCCTGGTGGTCTTTGGGCAGTTGCAGATTGCCTTTTATATTGTTTGATGAGCTCTGGGCAACTGGATTTACTTAATTGCCTGTGTGCCTGAGAGCTTCTTGCCCACGTATGCTGTCTGGGGGTCTCATTCTGCCTTTTCTGACCATTTAGGGTTGTTTTGAGGTCTGTAAGGAGAAGTGTGTAACTCATAGTCTTTCAGATAGTTGCTCCTGAGCATTGGTTGGAGAGGCTGGGTCATTCCGGTGTAATGGCAATGGTCTTATTACAGGGGTCCTGGGTAGTAGTGAGTTTTCCTGGGTAAAGCTCAACAAAGGTTCCAGTTCTCAGCTCGGTCTCCGTGTGACAGGGTGGTGGTAGTAAAGGCAAGGGACCAAGCAGAGTCACTAAGAGAGCACACAAATGTCTATTGTGCTTCTCTTTCTAGTGGTTGCATAACACTACATAGTTATTTAATCTCTGTTCTTCAGTTCCTTAGTCTATGAGTAGAGGATTGTACTTGTCCCTAAATGTTATTTTGAGGCTCAAAATATCACAAGACAAAACCTGGGAGGATAGAATGGATGTGTTTAAAATTTTTTAAAGGCACTTGGGGAATGAAAATTATTTAAACCTATGTTCCTAAATGAGCCATCTTTGTCAGTGCATAAAAGAAAAATGACATTTAATTTACATAAAATATATGTCCCGTCCTATGAATGTTTGTAATTTGGTGTTGTACTCTTGGGTTTATAACACACTAGAAATATGAGTATTTGCTGCATGAAAAACATTTTTAATTGAGTATAAATGTATAGTTGCATAAAAAAAAAACTTTCCTGGATGATTGCAAAGGTTTTGAATGACAGAAGTCAAACCAGGAGTTCTCAATTTGGGGTGAATTATTCTCTGCTTACCACAAAAACTCTTAATACTATTTAATAATCTCAGTGCCTGTCATCCTTCTCTAGCACAGAGGCCCTTCCTTGGTTATTCTTGAAAATCTGTACTGTTGCTACGATGTTTCTTTTTCTAGAAAGAAACAGGCTTTCATTTCCAAGGCTGTCAAATGAGGGCTTCCCTAGCACACACAGATTCCCTCCATTACTGCACATCAAGAGCTCATGCCTGTAGCTTGAAAATAGAAATCTTTGGTGTAAGCGTTTGCCTGTTTGACAGCTCTGTTCTAAATTTTGAAACTTGTGGTACTGTAAAGTGCCTGTCTGACAATGGTGTACCAGAACTTAGTTGCGCAAAATAATTACTGTTCAGGGTTCCTTAGCTGAAGTCAATAACTCCCTGCAAAACACAACATAATGCACAGATCTAAAGTTACTAAATCAAAACTGAGAAAAAGGAAAAATTTTAAAGAAGTTTGGCAGAGGAAAAACAGGTCTGTATGAGATTTACCAAGTGATTTCTTTTTACCCGTGGATAGTTCTAATTTAAGAGGAACGTTCTGGTAGAAAAGATGGTCATTTCTGTTAGTAAATTCTGGTATTTGTAGACAGTAATCTTATTGCTGTCAAAGAAACAGGTTATTACATGGTCAGTAAAAGCTGTGTACTTCCTGTTTTCTGAATTTGTAATATTTTGTAAATTCAAATATTTGAGAGTCACCAGTACATTGCTGAAGGACATAATTAAATTATCACATGTTTTACATATACATATTGCATTAATCAGGGTTCTGTAGAGTCATAGAACTTATGAAATGAATATCTATCTATTCATCATCTATTCATCTATCTATCTATCTATCTATCTATCTATCTATCTATCTATCTATCTATTTATCATATATAAAGAGAAATTATTGGAATGACTTACAGTCTTTAGTCCAACAAAACCAATATGGGCAGCTGTGAGTAGATAGTCCATGAATCTAGTAGTTGCTCAGTCCGACAAGGCCGAATATTTCAGCTGGGCTTCTGAATAAGCTGGAATCTGGAGAGCTGGGCTTCAACTGTTGTGCTGGCAAAGTGAGTGCAAGCAGATGAACAAACTACCCCCTCCTTCTTTCATTGTCCTTATGTAGACTTCCAGCAGAATGTATGTTCCAGATTAAAAATATGCCTCAGGATCTGGGTTTAAGGTGTATGTTGATCTGGAACAAAAGTTTGAATCATCTCACATCAAGATCTGGAGCAAAAGCCTATGATTTTCCAGCCTCAAGGGCAGGATTAAAGACGTGCGGTCTTCTTGCTTCAAAATCTCCATCACAGGTGTTCCCTTAATTTCTAGATTGTAGTTCATTCCAGATATAGTCAAGTTGACAAATGAGAATAGCCAATAACCATCACAATACACACACACACACACACACACACACACACACACACACACAATGTTTATAACTAATGTTTATAACACGTGTAACTAAAACTTATACATTTATAAATAGAGACCTAATCTTACTTACTTCAGTTTTACCTTTGGTGCCTGGAAATTCTGGATGCGTCCCCTCGATCCTTAGTACATTACAAACATCAGGCGAACAGCAGGCCTTAGAAAAGTCTCTATTGATCCTGTAAATGGTAGTTCTGTCTTGATGTTGCCAGAGAATGGTGTTGCTTGCTGACTTGAATAAGAAGAGTGATCTGCAGAACCCTCTGTTATGACCCTTTAGCATGTTCTCTTCTGAAAACAGCTATTGGGTCTTTTCACATACTCCTGTATGACTGACTTGCTGCATTTACTTCTTCATTTTCGATCCAAGGTCAAGGTGACGTGAGCCTTGGCTGATATGCAACTGTTACGCTCATAGCTCACTGTTAACTTCTGTAAAGGCCACAAACTCTTAAAAGCTACTATTTGTGGTGTAGCTTGCTCCGATATTAAGTGTTTGAATCACCAAGTGTGACAAATGCACATACCCGTCTTCACTATTCTGGAAAGTTTAGTACACTTTGCCATGGGTCAGAATACTTGTGTCCTGAAAATCTGTGTTGAAACTCAGTTCCCACAGTAGTGGTATTAAGAAGCTAAGGCTTTGGGAAGCGATTAAATCAGAGTGGAGATGGTGTCTTTGTAAAGGATGTGGGAGATGGCTGCCCTGTGACTGATCGAGGCTCTGTCTTACAAACAGTGCCCAGCCCACATTGGCACCAGCTCTGCTTCTCACCAGGGCCTCGGACTTGTCAGTCTCCATAACCATAAAGCTCCTTCTAACTCCACACACCTAAGGTGTTTTATCATAAGGAAAGACAGACACGTTCTTTGTTCTCAGCCATTTGCCACCCCCTTTCTTGTAAAAACAGCCACTCTCTCATGTCTATTATTGTAAATTAGGTTTCTTTCTTTAAAAAAAAAAAAAAACTTTCATGAAAATGAAGCCATATGCTTTTGTGTTTGGCCTTCTTTTGTTTAGCATAATAATGAGTTTGACTCGTGCCATCATATGATCAGTAGCTTATTGCTTTTTCTTAGGATATAGTCAGTAGAATGCAGTATGAGTATACCATAATTAGCTTTTTCCATTCCTCTGCTCATGGATTGTTCTTGGATTTCTGTCTTTGTGGCCATTCTTACTTCTCAGGTTAATATCTAGGAACAGTCTTGCTGGGATATGAATTTGTTTATATTTATGAGAAACTTTGAGACAGTTTTCCCAGAGGCGTGGGACTCAGTAAGATGTTCAATATTCTCTGCCATGCTGTGTTTAATTATGACAGTCTTTGCACTTTCCCCCTGTTTAATGCATGTAAAGTTTCTCTGAGAAAACTGTTCCTCTCAAGCAACTGGCCATAACAAGCAGGAAAGGAACAGGTTAAAACAGGTGTGCACGCTAGAGAATGACCATTCCTCTACACGCTTTATCTGCCACAATAACACACACATACACACACACACACACACACACACACACACACACACACACACACACACACACAAGCACACACACTGTTTCTCATAGTCTTGTCTAATGAGACCAGACCAGACCAGACAGAATCACTTAGAATATTTTTAAATTCTGGAGAAGACTGAGAATGGACTTGCTCTACATCTTGGAACAAAACACCCTACTTAGTGTTCTGCAGGGAGATACAGGTAGTTTTACAGTCTTAAAGCAAGATCAACAATCTTAGCTTTGTGCCCTCAGACTACCGCAGGTGGTGAGGCAGCCTGTTAGCACTCACATTGATGTCGTGCAGGTCTATCTCTTTGGAGGCACCTGTAGAAATGTTTGGGAGCATAGATCAAGTGATGCATTTTGATTTTCATATATCTGGTGACTAACGACATGAAATGCTTTTTAATACACATTTTAGCCGGGCACACCTTTTCCTTTGTGACGCGTCTGTTCAAATGTTTTGCCAACTTTCTGTTTAAGTGGTATGCTTTTGTTTATTAATAATAATTGTCATAGGCATTATTTTGTTTATTAATAATATTGTCATAGGCATTATTTTGTTTATTAATAATAATTGTCATAGGCATTATTTTGTTTATTAATAATAATTGTCATAGGCATTATTTTGTTTATTAATAATAATTGTCATAGGCATTATTTTGTTTATTAATAATAATTGTCATAGGCATTATTTTGTTTATTAATAATAATTGTCATAGGCATTATTTTGTTTATTAATAATAATTGTCATAGGCATTGTTTTGCATGCACTTTCTCTGTCAAATGTATGGAATGTGTTTCCCGTGGCTGCTCACACGATGTCTTCTGATGAGTGCACTGTAAGGTCTATGATCACTATTTATGACATCTTGCAGTTTTAGGTATAAAGAAAGCTTTTGGAGTCCTGTGTGTAGCACCTTTGCCTGTACAACATTATGAAGTCAATCTGTGGGTTTTAAAAGAAGTTTATAAGTATTATGATACATTTGTGTTTAATTTCTCTGCGTGGTGTGAGCTATTTGTTTCTCATATGGCTATCCCGTGCATACCATTTCTCCCACTTTGTCCAGCCTTCTCCTTTCTCCATTAAATTGTGTCAGTGTGGGGCATTTGTTGAAAATCAATTATCCAAATACTTGTGGTTCAATGTCTGGACTCTGATCTGTTCCTTTGATCCTTTACCCATCCTCATGCTCTTCCATGTTCTCTTAACTGGCTTCAGTTTGTTCTGCCCTGTCCCTGGTGAACGCTTTCTCCTTTTTGTGGGTCTTAGAAGCCAGACTGAATATCAGTGTTCATACATTAAACAGGAACAAAAACAACAACAACAACAACAAAAATAACAAACAAACAAATCACCAGCCTTTATATGGCTGTTGGCAAGATTACGCACTCTATACACATTTTAAAGTATATTGCAGGCTGGGAGCATGGCTCAGTGGTAGAACATCTCCCTAACACGCACAGCACAGGGCCCTGGGTTTGATCCCCAGTACTGCCAAATAAGTGCATTCTATTTCTGTAGCATCATTTGCACATTTAGGATGTTGCTTGCACTCATCTCACACTTCACTTCCCTGCCCTGAAGCTTAAAGACATGTTTTCATGCTTGCTTATTCAAATCTCCAAGTGGACCTTCTTAGTTAATGGGGCGGAAGCTGGTGAGAATCCTGCTGACTTAAAAAAATAAAAACAGAGCAAAAATCCAAGGCATCTGAAAGGTGTTTGATACCTGTTCTTCCCCACCCCCCACCCCCCACCCCACCCCCGCAAATTGCAGGAGGCCCTGGTTAGCACCATTGGGAAGCCTTTTTTTCTGTTCCCCTGTGGTGTTCAAAAGGTCGGAAGTACCAGACATCTAATGCTTTGTCTTTCCAGATGTTTCTGGTGCCATCTTTCCTGCTGGGGCTTTCTTTTTTTGTTACAGCAGCTATGCTTTACAGAATGATCCTGTTCTATCCACCCCCAAATCAGTAATGCTTTAAACTGTTTTTCTATTTACCACGGGACTATTTGTCTTAAAGTTTGGAGGGAGTTTCTCTGAGAGATTTTTTCCCCCCCTTAGGGTTAAAATGGTGATAAGGAGAAAGGTTAAAAACTGGAATCCTTCTTTTGACTCAAACTAAGACAGGTTAAACAATAATCCTTATCCTTTTTAGTCATTGAAAGCACACCAGGGATGCACACCAGGGATGCAAGAGGAAGGGGGAAGCTGTGCTGGCACCACAAAGCTGGAGTATAAACCCCCCTTAGCTTTATAAACTTCATCATCAAACCAAGTATCTTGCATTCACTAAAGTATTTGCTGAATTAAATCAATTACAAGCAAATGCTCTCGTATTACACTAAAGACAGCAACAGAGCTATAGCCTTTCTGCTATACGCACACGTAAAATCACATTTACCAGATGGCCAATAATTATTAGGGCATTACAACAGAAACCCTTCATGTATTGATTTACTAGCTGACAGTTTGGACAAAGTTCAATGAGATCATTAGATGTCTGAGATGGTCTTTGTAAAAGTGTGCCCTTGTTTTTCCACTGGCTTTCTGAAGATAAGAGTCAAGAATTCTTCTGCACCTTTCTTTGTAATCTTGTCTTCAGGGGCTGAGGCAGGAACGGTCACAAGTTTGTGCCCAGTCTAGTGTGTACAGCGCGTTCCGGACAGGGCTAAGTAACAAAATCCTCTCTAAAACTACAAACCAAACCAAACCAAAGAGGCACACAGCCAAAAATCTGAAGATTAAGAGGTTCATCTGAAGAAGGAGGAGGAGAAGGGGGAGGAGGAGGAGGAGGAGGAGGAGGAAAACGGAGAAATAAAAAAAGAAGAATCATGTAAAAGAAAGGAAGAAAGAGAAAGAAAGAAGGAAGGAAGGGAGGAAGGAAAGAAGGAAAGAAAGAAAGGTAGGAAGGAAGGAAGAAAGAAAGAAAAGAAAGAAAGAAAGAAAGAAAGAAAGAAAGAAAGAAAGAAAGAAAGAAAGAAAGAAAGAAAGACAGACTGATAGGTTCCCAGAGCAATGTGGGGCACAGGTGAAAGCTGGTAAAGTTCCCGAGTAAAATGTTGAAGATGGGAACGTATCAACTTTAGAGCCCTCAGAGCTGGAGCTTGGCCATTACAGTGGGGCTGTGTGCAATAGCTTTGATGTTGCTCTAACGACCCTGCCTCCTTGCAACACTTTCCTAAGTTACTGTGAAACAAGTTAATTGCCTAACAGACTCATAATTTCTCGGGTTTCACTTTGCACCCTGAAGGTATTCACAGCAATAGAGCCCCTCCCCCGAGATTTACATTTCCTTAAAACATTTTCTTTTTTAGGTTTTTCCAAATTCAACACTAAGGTCTTTTTGTTTCCAGCGACATAAAAGTTAGCAACCCCTTCCTTGCTTTCCTTCTTCCGGAGCNGGAACAGAACTTGCCAAGATCCTTAGCGGAGAAAGACCCTCACCAGCCTCAGAGCAGTTTTCTTCAGAGTAGGTGGTGGCTGCAGTGGCCGCGGGCGATTCAGGGGTGGGGTTTGGCAAACTCCGGAGGCGGGGCTTGGCGCGCTCAGGAGGCGGGGTAATTAATAGAAAAAATAGCCAGAAAGAGGGCGGTGCCAGCGAGGGTCCTGTTGGTGAAAAGTCCCAGAGGTGCACAGCCTCGGCAGGACGACTTGCAGCGCTTCTCTTCCTGGATTCAGGTGCGTGCTGCGAGCGGCCACGGTGCTGCTCCCAGGCTAGGAGTGGGTGGTGGGTGCAAGGGGCCTGTGGGGTGGCAGGTGTAAGGCTAGAGAGTGGCTGTGCCTGTTTGAAAAGCCTTTTTTCCCTTTAGCTGATTAAATGCCCTCCCTTCACCCCTTTTTTGGGGGGCCTGCTCTAAGAGAGAATTGTGCTTTTCTGTTCCTGCATTAAATTTTCCTTTCTCAAACTCCAAGAAGAAACTTGGGAGCACGTGTCTTTTCATGTTTAAGAGATGGTTGTCTTATTTCTTATTTTCAAGCCCAAGTAGCATTCCCTTTGAAAGGGTCTCTTGATCTTGAGGGGAGGAAAAAAAAAATTACATGCAAGTTGTAGCGAGATGAGAAGTCACTGCGCTTTCAGCAACTTCTGTCCTTTCCAGAGAGTAAAACCCTACAGTGTCCCCGTGACTTGGACATGCAGGCCTTTCAACTTGTTGAAAAGTTGTTTGCTTTTCTAGATTCTCCTTTGGTAGGCAAGGGAAATCTCTACAAGTCTTTACACTAGTCCTTTTGATATCATATGACTTACAGACTTAGCGGAGCAGCAGAGCGTGCTCTCGTGCGACTGTAGCCAGATGACCAACAAGCTGAGGGCTCAGTCCTTGGGCGGCTCCTCCCTCCCCTGTGTCCACCGTAGTCTGGCTGCACAGAGGCTGTAGGGAAGGTGCCTGGGAATCTGATCATGTGTGTATTTCTTTTTTTCCTCGGTTGCAGCCCTCTTTTCTGTCCTCCCAACAAATGTGTTTGCTGCTTTTGGTCCGTTCAAAATTGAAGAGTCATGGCCTTGTGGCTGTGTGCCCAGATTTTCCAAGTTTCACAATACCAATGCAGATAGGGCAAACAATTTTGAGAAGAAAAGAACTTTGCTTTTCTTGGCTGAGGGCCCATGAGGAGAAAGAGGAGTGTTTCTCAACTGGAGATAGCACCGGGGCAGAATATGGCAACGGGAGTTACAGGACAAGCTTCCAGTTACAGCACCCTACAATTCCTAGAATGGAGAGTACAGTTCAGGAACTATACAGGTCAGCGATGACAGGGCTCCAGAGACTGGCGGGGTCTCCAGTCTCCACTGTACCACCTGGCCTTATTCATACCCTACTCAAGCTTTCTTCCTTAAAAGTAGAGGAAAATGGTTTCTGTGTCGGAGTCTTTCATCCCAAGCTGTTTCCAGCCAACCGGTGGGCATCCCTTTGCTCTCTCCTGACAGGCATCCTGGGTATGTGAAGAGACCCTTGTGTGGTGGTGACTGTCTAGGGCTTAGAGAGTGGACTAGCAGCCAGGAGACACCCAGCTGCAAACACTTTGGACAGCAGAGCCCCACTGTTTTAGGATCTCAGGAGAAAGGTTTAGCCATCGCTATCCTGAGACTTGACACTTGGCTGTTTTTGTTATCTTCAGCTTCTTGCTGTGATGAGGCCATAGCAAACTGTAGGTAGTACCCTCTACTGCTGCATCTTCTACAGGCTTCAAGTTCTGGTTCTCTTAGGGTTGAGGGTAGGAGGCTCCTCAGCCTTGGCAGTGTTGATGTTCTAGCTCCTGGGCTTGGAGTAGGGAGTCTCCACATTGATCAACTCTGGAGTTTCTGAGTTCAGGATCTGAGTTTCTGCCTTTGGCTCTTATTGTCATTGTCACCTCTATTTTATGTCATTTCTGCCCCAGTTGCCCCTAGCACCCCTCCTCTGTTCTTCCATGGCTTTTGTCCTGCTGCCTTGGAACTCGGTGGTCTCCCTTGGCTTATCAGGCAGGCCGCTGTGCTAGTGATGAACAGCATATGAAGTCAAGAAACTGGGTGTGATGATGTAGGCTTGTAAGCCTAGCCCCTTGAGAGGCTGGGGTAGGTGTGTAGTGAGTTTGAGGCTAGTCTGGGCTACATTGTAAGACTCTGCCTCAAAAGACCACACATGCACACACAATATATAGACAATAAAAGGTTCTCAAGGGAAGCCCTTTGATGCTACTGTACCAGGAAACAGTGTAGAAGGTACCTCTATATTGGCTTACAAAGTAATCCAGAAAGAGTAGGTTGGCATTCATAAACGAAGGGAAGGGCTGTGTTTTCTCACCCACCGTGGCACAGCCACGGTGATTAGCTGCATTTGCACCAATCACAGCAGTCCACCACATGCAAAGAGAGAACTGTTCAGCAGCTAAGCCCCCACTGGGTTCCCCTCTCATTTGTGGAAAAGGTTTTGAGGTTTCCAGAATTCGCCCAGCTGGTAATGACTAAGCGTCTGGTATAGCCATGGCTGGGTCAAGGCCTTCAGGGGCCAGACGTGTGCATTGGAAGCAAGCAGCTGTGGTACTGGGTTGCTTACTTGAGGTGTCCATAAGGTACCCAAGTGCTGGCATGACAGTGTTCCATCTGGGTGATTGACGGATGGTCTTGTGCATCCGTCACGTGTTGCAGGCAGCCTGGGAAGTCTACAGCTGCCAATAGGGATTCAGATCACCCTGTCCACCAACACAGTTGCTAACACACTCAGAGGGAGTGCTTACAGTAGGGACTTACTAAAATTAATAATGACGTTAATAGTCTTTATCAGTGTTTCAATATGCTTGACACCTTAAAATCCCTCAAGGGAGAGGAGGGTCAGTCACTTGTCTTACAGGGAGGTCTGGTAGAACAAGCCTTTTGAGAACCCCTTATCTGATTAGAACTCTGCTACAGCAGGAGCACCTTTATCCAGCACTCACCCAGCACTAGCGATTATTAAAGTCCTTCATAGTCACTTAGTGCATAAAAAAAATCCTCTGAGGTAGGACTGTCCAGTATCATTTTTGAGGGTGTGGTGGTGCGCACTGTAAGCTGAACTTCAGAGGTTGAGGCAGGAGGATCAGGAGTACAGGGCCCACAGGGGCTCCATAGGAAAACTTGTTTTACAGGTATGGCAGCTCAGTTAATTTGTACCTAGTAAGTGGTCTGTTGAAATCTGCCTGGACTCCAGGCTGCTTCTAGAGTCTGTGTGAACTCAGGATCCCTGTTCTTTCAGGGCACAGCCAACTCCACCCCATGGGACTGGGCGAGATGCCAGTCAAGATAAGGATTGTGGAAGGGATGGATGATTACAGGAAAATTCATCCTTGTAATTATGTGTCCCATATAATTTATGATCAAATACCCTGATTCTCCGATTCTTCTTCTTCTTCTTCTTCTTCTTCTTCTTCTTCTTCTTCTTCTTCTTCTTCTTCTTCTTCTTCTTCTTCTTCTTCTTCTTCTTCTTCTTC
>NC_034591.1:153059330-153063596 GCF_900095145.1 Mus pahari
TCTTCTTCTTCTTCTTCTTCTTCTTTCCCTCTCCCTCCCCCTCCCCTCTTCCTTCCCTCCCTTTCCCCTCCCTTTCCCTCCCCCTTCTCTCCCTCTCTCTCCACCCCCTCTCCCTCATATTCCTACCTACTTACCTACCTATCCTGGACACTTCCCTAACAGCAAGCTTTCAGTGAGTTTGTTTTTTTCATTACACAGCCTTGCCATTGCTGTTATTCTGGTTTCAATTAGGCGTAGCAGGCTCATGGCAAGGAGAAAAGATACAGAATTGTATTCCCTTCCTTTATGTGGTCAGTGCTGCCTATTTCTCTTACCCTTACTTCCCATGATAGGTTCTCCTATACCTGGGAAGTGGGAGATTTCTGAGAGAGGAGTCTCATGGGCCTGTGGTGTAGACAGAATAGGGACTTGGTGCTGGCTGGTCTCTCAGAATCACAGGGCTGAGAAGTTAGCCCCCATCCCTGGCAACCGAGCAGCCCCATGGTGTCAGCTTCATGAGTATGGTTTGCAGATGCAGAAACCCCTCATTGCCTTTTCTTTCCAACCTTGGACACCTCTGCATTTCACCACTAACTGTTCTGGAAGGTTCCTGATTTTTCTCTACTTCTCCACCATTGATTTCCATCATGCTGAATGAAAAACCACCACCATCACCACCCACCATCACCACCACCACCACCACCACCACCACCACCACCACCACCAAAACCTTGCTGGACTTTTTGTTCCAGTGCTAATAAAGTTTTGTTCTGGAAATAATCGCAGAGGCTTTTATTTTGAAGGTTATTAAATAGCAGAATTTTCTACTTCATAAACTTCATGAGACTTTTTTTTTCTTCTTCTTCTTCTTCTTTTTTTTTTTTTTTTTTAAAATTAAAGTCCTTGTTGTATTTCTTCAGATCTCTGTTCAGAGGCAAGGACCATAGGGATTCTTTATTAAGCTAATTAACTTTACAAGAGCTCTGAAGGATAGGGCATTTTACCATGACTTTTATTCCCCCAATACCAGAGCAATAGCAGATACATTAAACACTACTGAAAGTATTATCTTGCACTGAGATAACACACTATGCTTTCAAGAGCATGAACTCATAGAAATGGATCAACTCGCTGTCATAAGTGGAATTTAAAAATAATCTAGGGCACAGTAAACCCTTTGTTTCATGGATTTCATCCGGGTGTAGATAAAAACATACAAAAACATACAAAAACATACAAAATTGCATCTGTGTTGAACATGCACAGAAGGCTTTCTCCTCACTAATTTCTAAATAGTTTGTATAGCTACTTGTGTGGGGTGTACGTGTCATCAGGTATTACAAATGATGACCAGATGTATCTTAATGGTGTCCTGTGGCTGCAGTGAAACACTCAGACCAAAAACCCATTGGGAAGCAATGGGTTTGTTTAGTTTACAGTTTCCGATCACAATCTATAACTGAGGGATGCCAGAGTGGGAGCTGAAGTAGAACACATAAAGGCATGCCTCTCTCTTGTCTCTGTCTCTGGCTGTCTCTCTTTGTCTCTCTGTCTCTCTGTCCTCCTCCTCCTCCTCTCTCTCTCTCTCTCTCTCTCTCTCTCTCTCTCTCTCTTTATTCAGCCCAGACCTACCTGCTTAAGGACAGTGCTGCCTATAGTGCACTGGGCTGGCCCACATCAATGAACAGTTCCTCATAGACATGGCCACAGGCCAGTCTGGTTGTGGCAATCTTTCAGTTGAGGCTCCCTCTTCCCAGTGAATTTAGGTTTTGTCAAGTCCGCATAAAAAAACCATGGGAAGTTAAATGGGAGGTGTGCTTAGACCATACCATAGAAGGGACTTGAGCATCTGCGGGAGGTGGCATCCAGAGGAAGGTTCTGAAGGCGCAAGACCCCCGTGGTGACTGTGGTTTCACTTAGACTACAAGCAGGGAGCACATTTTTATCTTAAAGAGACCTTATTCAGAGTTTTCTTAGGAGGCTTCTGGTTTCATTACCATTAGAAGAGTCAAGCATGGAGCACGTGGTCTCTCTAGGAAGAAGAGAGAATGTAAGGGGTGGGAGGGGTGTCCTTTAGGTCATCCCCAAGTAGGCATCCAATTTTTAGTTGAATAAGGACAAAACAGAATTAAGACATTGAAAGGCAAATGGAGCAAGTCTTCTCAAAGCATCAGCACAATGTATTTATTATTAGCATGCAGGATGAGACATTATCCTGGGCTTGTGTCTCTCTCAGCTACCATATTCTGTTTCTTTGAAGTAGATAACAATTTTTATATTCATAAACATTATGTAGAGTTTTTATAGTAAAGTCCAAGGTGTTGCTGGACACAACAAACTCTCACAAAATTAGATGTTTGTGGCCATGGGTTGTATCAGATTGCCTGACAACACATAGACAACTGACAACTGCCTGCCCAGCAGCAAATGGAAGATAGCTGTATCTATCTATCGGTAAATGGAGGAAGTTTCTGGAGGCTGACCTACAAGGCTACAGGAAGGAATTTAGAACAGGAATGGACATCATGAAGATTAGAGCTGCTTAGGGAGTATGAGAGAAGATGCATGCTTTAGGGAATGGATAAAGTCAGGGATCAGGGGTCAGAGGGCACCGGAGAAGGTGAGGAGCTCTGATGTTAAGCCTCAGCCTAGACCCTGTCAGTTTTGATTTCCTGCGTCCTTTCTCCTGAGCGCAGTACACCTTTACCTCCTGGCTCCTTCTTACCCTTCACTTTACTTAGGTGCTTGCTTGCATGCTTGTTCATTGTTTGTTTGTTTGTTTGTTTAGTCTGTGCCTGAGCTTGCACACACTTCCTGGTGTGTATGAATGTGTTGGACAGCTTTCAGGAGTTGATTCCCTCCTTCCATCACGTGTCTTCCAGGGATTGAACTCAGGTTGTCAGGCTCAGCAGCAAGCACCCTTGCACATTGAGCCATCTCTCCAGCCCCTCACTTTCCTCCTGACAGCTTTTACATGGATGTGAATACAGGATGTGACATGAACCCATCTGTCCCACAAAGCTGGTCCCCTTCCCCTGGCTCCTCTTTCCCTGTGTACAGTTTCCTCACTGTGGGCTCGTGGGTCTGGTCCTGGGATGTCCCCGATGTCCTTTCTTCCTTCGCCTGGGCTGCTGTTACAATGATGATGACGGTATCATGAAGTTTATTGAGCCAGGTTTTGTCGTGTAAGCTTGTAAATTCAGTATTGGGGAGGCAGAGAGTTCATAGTTATTCTCTGTATATAGCAAATTAGAGGCTAGCCTATGATATCTGAAAACCATGCTGTCAAATGAACAAATAAATAAAGAATAAAGTAAAACAGTATGGATGGTCCCCCTGCCATTGTTGGCTACTATTATATTCATTTTCATTTTTTGCATTTAAATCTGATAGTAAATTAGTGATAGATACTATTAATATTTCTAGGTTTCTATAAAGAAGGGTATTCAGATTTTAAGCATTCCCAGTAACACAGCAGTCCTGCTGTGGGCTGAACTTGTACTTCCAAAGATCCTATAGTGACCACTGAGCTATTGATTAAACCTTTGTTCTTCCTGGTACAAATCTGTATTTTATTCTATCTTTGGGGTATTTTGACTGTTTTTATGCTCTGCTCCAATAACTCTTACAGTTCCTTTTAGCACTTGCTTGGTATCTTCATCTTTAATGATACAGATCTAGAGGAATTATTATTCTGTTTATTCCAGAAATAATTCTGCTTTTAATTAATGAATCAAATTATTTGAAGAAAGATTTCACCCTGTAATGTGGGCTGGCCTGAAACTTACTGTATAGCCTAGGGTGGTCTTAAACTCCCAACAGTTGTGATTACAGGAGTGAACCTTGTGCAAGGATGCAATCAATTCCCTTGTAAACAGCCCATGATGTATATGTATTTCAAGGACAATGAAGTTAGTGCTGTGATGTCAGGATGCCAAGTGACCACCAAGTGACCCGAGGTGTTCCCATCCCCCCTTCTTGTCTGCAGTCATTTGAAGATTGAGGCCAAGATTGGAAGCATGGCCGACCTCAGGCAGCTCATGGACAATGAGGTGTTTATGGCCTTTAGCTCCTATGCGACGATCATTCTTGCCAAGATGATGTTCCTGAGCTCTGCGACTGCATTCCAGAGGATAACCAACAAGGTTAGGCTTCAGAGGTGACCTTTCCTCACCTTTAAGGGTTAAAATTCTGAAACAGCCTTGTCAATTTCTATTCTGATCTATCTATCTATCTATCTATCTATCTATCTATCTATCTATCTATCTATCTATCTATCTATCTATC
>NC_034591.1:153063661-153077870 GCF_900095145.1 Mus pahari
ATCTATCTATCTATCATCTATCTATCTATCTATCTATCATCTATCTATCTATCTATCTATCTATCTATCTATCTATCTATCTATCTATCTATCATCTCTCTATCTATAATCTCTCTCTCTCTCTCTCTCTCTATCTATCTATCTCTCTATCTATCTATTATCTGTCTATCATCTCTCTGTCTATCTATAATCTATCTATAATCTATCTATCTATCATCTATCTATCTATCATCTATCTATTATCTATCATCTCTCTGTCTATCTATAATCTATCTATCTATCTATCTATCTATCTATCTATCTATCTATCTATCTATCATTTATCTTTTAAAGTTCATTCAGTAGCAGAGTATGCAGTGCTATGCTGTGGACAGAGTCTGGAATGGGCTTGTGTGAACAGAGTCTGGAATGGGCTGGTGTGAACAGAATCTGGAATGGGCTGGCTTAGGTGTTTCCGATGACCTGAGACTGTTTTGCTTGCAGAATGGCACCACTAATAATGGCATTGTTATCAGTCTCAGGGAAATAAAGCCTGATCTTGAGGGAAACCGAAAGAGAGGGGACAAGCAGCTGCTGAAGCCAATGTGGCCCTCTGACAATGTGGTCCTCTGTCAAAGCGGACCTCTGCTACAGAATGTCACAGAAGGGGAGGCTTAGATAACAGACATGTACTCCTCATAGCTCTGCAGGGTGACAATCCCGAGATCAAAATGCCAGATCTGATGTCTAGTGAGGGACAGGTTCCTGATCTGCATGGGCTGTCCTCTCCTTGTGCCCATAGTAGTTGAAAGGAAATGGGGGAAGCAAAGGGTTGACTCTGCTTCTTTCTATAAAGGCACTGATCCCAGTCATGAGGACCCAGCCACATAACCTGATGCCAGGGCCGCACCTTCAGACACTATCACACTAAGAAATAGACTTCAGCTTGCATATTATGTGAGGACAGAAATATCAGTCAATAGCAGTGGCTCACTCAGCACTGCCTACCAATGAAGGATGGGGCTGAGGTGAAAACTCACCTTGGGAAACAGGATGTAGCTCAGTGGTAGGGTGTTTGCCTGTAGTGCCCAAGTCCCTGACTTCAATTTCTAGCATAACCCCTCTCCAATTTAGATCAGTTTAATCCCCAACTTTGAGTACTTTTCATTGTATTTTCTTTATTTCTCTAAGTTCACATGTTAGCCATTCAGCACAGTCCATCCAGTGAGGTCCATCCAGTGTGCTCCAGGCACTCACTAGGGGGTACCATGAGGAACAAGGCCAGCAGACCTGACCTCAGGTGCTGACTCTGTGTCATGTCTCTGCTCAACGGTTCTCTTTAACATCCCTATTTGTAATAAATACTTATATATTAAGAAAAATATTATAATATTTATAAGATTTTTTTCAAGCTAAAATCAAAACTACTTTTATAGTTTGTGTTTTTAAACAGTACAGCCTACTTAAGTATATCTTAAATGCATATTTCAAGTTTCAGGGAATAGGGGAAATAATTTCAAACAGCATAGTAATTATAGGAAGAAATCCATGAACAGATGCTCCCAAACGTGGAGACCTGGTTGCTCACTGGAATGCATTTCATCTGCTTCTGTGTTCCCGTGTTAGTCAACATGAGGGTTTATGCATTGTGAAGGGGCAGGACATTTCCACTCTCTCCACCCCTCTCTAATTCCTGTTGCTTGCCTCTTCTGACAACCTTGGACAGTAAAGGCATTGCTTGCTGAGAACAGAGTACCTGGAATGCCGATACACCTGAAGGAAGGTGTAGCAACAGCCCTGTGTAGAGGATGCCAGGGCACTGTGTTGACAGTCTGTTGGGGCTGAGGATAGGGGCTCTTTTTGCTTTTACTTCCTTGTTAACTATTTTTCTAATTACTTATTTTATCATTATGTGTGTGTGTGTGTGTGTGTGTGTGCATGTGTGTGTGTGTGCGTGTGTGTGCTGGTGATCTTGGGGGATCAGCTCTTTCCTTCTGCTGTGAGCTCTGGAACTCACCGTCCAGTGGTCAGGCTTCTGCAGCAAGCTTTTACCCACAGAGCCCTCTTACCGTTCCCCTTTCGGGATTTTTATATCTAGCCTTTGCTAAATGTTTTATTCCTGCTGCTTTGTAAAAGTTTTCATGTTGATGAAGATTCAGGTTTTAACTGCACTTGTTCCCACGTCCTCCTCTTGTGTCTGATTTGTTGATCTATAGATTCTTCCCATAAGGGTCAACCAGGATGCGTGTGTTTCTTTTATTAAAATCCAAATTACTGGGGCTGGTGATATCACCCAGTCAGTAAAATGCTTGCCACGCAAGCACGATGACCTGAGTTCTATCTTCAGTATCTGTATTAGAAATGCCAGATATGGTGGTATGACGTCATAATCTCACCAATGGGGAGATGGAGACTGGAGGATTCCCGAGGTTCTATGGCAGACAGGCCATCCCACTCTGGGAAGCTCTGGGCTACTAAGAGGAGCTGTCTCAAAAGCAAGGTTAACGCTATTTTCCAAATGAAATGAAACTTGAATATCCAAGGCCTCCGCATATACATGCACCCATGTATATATGCATCTGTGCTCACATATGCACCTATACAAACACGTGTACACATATACACATGCCCAAATGTAAACTAGTAAATAGGTAAATGCCCCTACTGCTTTGTCATATTTCACAAATATTTGGAATTTGGGTGCTCTTTTTGGTTTGTTTATGCTGTTACATCAATGCTAGTTGAGCCTAGGGCCTTGAGTTCTATCATCACGTTATCCCCAGCACAAGTGAGTTTTTTGGTTGTTCTTTTTGATATTTGGAATAGGTGTTTGCCAACCCAGAAGACTGTGCTGGCTTCGGCAAGGGAGAGAATGCCAAGAAGTTTGTTCGGACTGACGAGAAGGTGGAACGCGTGCGCAGGTAAACCAGTGTCTCTGGATATTCCTCCAGAATCGTGGTCATGGAGTCCAGCCAGGGTCTCAGGGTCTTACGGAGGAAGGGGGAGGAGGGACTCAGCCACTCTCTGTAGTAGATGTAACAACTACAGCAAGTTAGGGACACAGAGTTCTCCGCATGGCGTTACAGTGACTCTTGTCAGCAATTTTGTTATAATTCTAGACTTTATTGGGGTCAGTGGCTGTGCTCTGTTTACAGATACATAAAGATAATTGTATGCAGGAGACAGAGGACAGGCATTAGGTTCTTGCAGCTGTGTTATTTTTCTCTCAAATTCAGATGGTCAGTTCACACAAAACATCAAAGATGTTTTGCAGAAGAGTTAAAATGTGAAAGTTAAAACCTTTCAGAGAAATGGGAAGATCTTTCTTCCTTCTTTCTTTCTTTNGTCCTGGAACTCACTCTGTAGACCAGGCTGGCCTCGAACTCAGAAATCCGCCTGCCTCTGCCTCCCAAGTGCTGGGATTAAAGGCGTGCACCACTACGCCTGACTTCCTTCTTCTTTTTTATCTATCTATCTATCTATCTATCTATCTATCTATCTATCTATCTATCTATCTCTCCATCCCGTATCTGTCTGTCTATGTATGTATGTATGTATGTATGTATGTATGTATGTATGTATGTATCATTCCATCCATCTATCATCTATCATTCTATCTATCTATCTATCTATCTATCTATCTATCTATCTATCTATCTAGCATCTATCTATATACCTTTGTCTCTGAATGTCATTTGTAGCTTTCATATTTTATATGTTGCTAACCCAACAGGCACTAAGGAAAGATAAACGGGATCCCACCCACACAGCTCAGCAATATTATTAATATACTTATTTCCAAGGCACATGAGACTATAGGTCTGAAAGTATGTTCTTAATCTTTGTCATGAAGTCACATAGTATGCCAAGTTTTTATACAGATGTTTACTGTGAAATTTAAGTAATAGTTGCCCCCTTTCTATAACAGGTGGAATAGCTACATGCTGTCTTCCCAGTTACCATTTTCTAGTGCTCATATGAGCTGAACCATTCCAGTCGTATTTGAGCCTATGATGTTACAGAGCTATAATTCATCAGGGTCACGTTATAGGCACTGAGAAGTCCTGTGATGGAGACTGAAAAACATAAATGTAACAGGCACTTGGAGTGATCGCCTCAGTTTGCTGAGCGTGGCAATGAAATAGAGAGCAAGGAGTTTTCCTCCTTCAAAGGGACGTCAGATGAACGCTCTAGATCATGTGAGCATCATCTCGTCTTGCTTCTCTGGGAAAGTCTAAAAGGGTCTCAGGAAATCTAGAGTCTCTCAAGCCATGGGATCTATGGTCTCCAGAAGATCCCTGGCCTGTGTTCATATACCCGTGCATGCTTCTAATGTTTGCATCTTGTTATGTTGGATGTAAAACCAACTCATCCCTCAATTCTTCCAACAAATCAGTTGAAATCCTATGGACAGAAATAGAACGGAGCCTGTCGAGGCATCCGGGGGTCTTCACTGTGCGCTACAGACATTTATTCAGCAAGAATATTCTTCTCTGGAGAGGAAGTGAGCGCTTGATACTTAAAAACACTTCTGAGTATGCAGGTTTCCTGCTGGGTGGGCAGTCAGTCTTCTCACGCAAGTCAGTCCTCAAAAGAGGCTGTGCCAAGTATATGCATCAGAAATAGTTTCAGGACAGAAGAACCAATGTGAAAACCTCAGTTTGTGTCAAGTGTTATGACGAGAGAGTCAAGCTTAGCTAGAGGTGTCGGGAACTTTGGAGGCATGAAACCATTTTAAAGCTTCACCTGGTCTTTCTTAGTTGCTCTTTGACAACAGACAGTTGCCTGGTTGATGCTAATCATGACTTTCTACTCACAGCATTGACTAGGACTAGAAAACATTAACAGCATCAAGGTGGCATCATTAGCAGGATGGAGAGGAGCATTCAAGCCTTCTACACAGAAGCTTTAAAAAAACAATTTTATTTTGAGCGATCAGATTCTCTTTACTGTTTACCCCGTCTGCCATCCTTACCCTCCTGTGGGTACTTCTAGAGGAGAAACCTATAATCTAATGCTCTTCTTTTCAGACTACAAATAAGTGTTGCTGATGTCTAATGCTTTAGATCTGGGTGCCTAGATTAGGTATAAGGCCAGTGTGCAGCGCGCCCCCTGGTGGTCAGAATCTGAACTTCCAGTGTAGCAATAGGCAACCTTCTACAGAAGGGCCAACCATCCTATTTTCAGCCACATGTTTCTGAAATTTTGAGAATCAAATAAAATACCAATAGCATGCACGTAAAATAATTTCCAAAGAAAATTACAGAATCTCCTTTCTCTATTTTTAAGGTAGACTTTCCTCTTCATTCTTTCAACATGCAAATTAAAACCTGTTGCTATTTCCATAGTCAAATGGCAGGGCCTGATTGTGGTTACCAATGAAATGGAAGCTGCCCTTGAAGGTATTCAGAAAATTAATACATGTACATAGAGGACAATTTGCTCTGATCTTAAAGTAGTATGTGTTGACATGACAAGAAATATATCTCAGTTCCAGTTACCTGGGTTCTGACCAGTGGTAATTGGACAGGACTAGACATTGACTTATCTACTTAATCTTATTTCACCTTATTCTGAGAGGAATTCAAGACCACAGTATCACAAGATAAATGAGACCTGGAAGGTAATCAAGAAGGCTAGAAAATAAAATGGGTTGTTCTAAAGAACTTGGGTTTGGTTTTAAGGAAACACAAGGACTCTATAACATACCACCTTCCTGCAGAGTGTTCTGTGAACACTGAGTGACCAGAATGTGAGTTCTGTCAAGAGACTGAGCTGTGGGTTAGAGGTCAACTAGATGATGCCCTCTGTGGCCCCAATTAATGAACAAAGCAGCTGCTGGAAGGTTCTTATCTTGCCCCTACCTTCCTTGGGATGTGATCAAAGATCTTCAAAGAAGATGTGAGATCAACATATGTGTTGTAATCAGAGAATACATGAAGAGTTGTCTGTGCCTGTGATGGGGTGGTGGCATACAGGAGCCTGTCCCTATGGCCTTTAGAAATATTTCATGAAGGAAGAAATGATGAGAAATTACCTTAATTTGAGAAATTAACCTTGTAAGAAATAACCATGCCACTGTATGCTTGTAACCAGAGCCCTGTCTGAGCAGAGGGCATCAGGGAAATGTGCTTGGACACCCTTCACACACATCATAGTTGGTCATGTCTTGATAATTCGTTTAAAACGATCAGGCAACTCCGGTCCAGGTCAGGAGGGTGCTGAAAACCACGAGGGTCTTAACTGAGAGTGTGGCCTTCAGAGCGTGTGGGAAGGTCTTCCAGAGCATGGGGCTTGGGGAATCAAACCAGGCAGAAAGTGGTCATTCCTGGGAGGAAGTTGGGAAGGAAAGCCCTGACATGCTCTGAAATGGAGGCAAAGGGCTGGGAAGATGGCTTACTAAGTGAACTGTTTGTCCTGCAGCATTGGGGAGACAGACATAGGCAGGTCCCTGGGGCTCATTGGCCAATCAGCCTAATCCACACTGTGAATTCCAGTCCAACAAGACACCTTGTCTTAACATTAAAAATGTTTAAGTTGATGGTCCCTGAAGGGCGATGGCAGAGGCTTTCCATTGGTCTATTTATGCACCAGCATTTACTGTGCACTCCCGAGTGCAGTTAAGGAGGACCAAAGCAGGAATCAGTTCTCCGTTCCCTTGGCTTGTTTCATGTGAGAAGTGCGGTGCCCATGGCTAGGTATTCTCCAGGCCTCTTACAGCCTTACATTGTCATGGTTTTCGTCTTGAGCTCTTAGGGAAGGCAGGAAGAGAGGGAAAGGAGGTACCACCCAGAGGTCGCTGTGCATTTATGTCAAAACACGGCAGTAGCATGATAAACAAACCTTCCTATTCCCAGATGTGTAGCAATAGTTGCCGACTCTACCAAATTCTAGGCTGGGTTGTCTATCAATTGCTCATTCTGTGCTTAATAAAGCACACTGAATTCAATAATTAGTTCAATAATTAGTCACTTAAAACTTTTCAGGTCAACAGTGGAAGTACTGTTCATAACACTCCAAGTCAGAAAAGCCTACAGTGCCACAAGCCAGAGGGAAAACTGACTGAAATAAGTTTTCTCTTTTCTTCTGATGATAGTGCACAGATAGACTTTAAGGAATCTTCTCATTCATTCTATGGTCTGAATAGAATAAAGAATGTGGGAGATCTCACCCATATCTCGGAGGATAGTTCTGCATTTTATCTGGATATGAAAGAACACTAGGTTTGATGCTGGTTTATATAAAGAAGTTTCTACACAAACACTCTGAAGTGAAGGAGGAGTTCTGATACAGCTCATAAAAGAAAGAACATTCTTCATTTGGGAAGAAAACAATTTATCAAAAGAAATTGATTGCAAAAAAAATGATACTTGTACCTAAAAGAATGATGTGTGTTTTTCTGGATAGATGCTATTTAGATACTCTGGAAACAACAAACTGCTTTTCCAAGATTAAAAAAATAATCAAAATGAAATGCTCTAAATAAAAACCACGTTAGTGAGGAAGCAAGGGAGCTGGGAAGACATCGGGATTCTTCCTTCATAATGGAAGGATCCATTAGCATTGCTGGGTGTGGGGGAGCCACACCTGAAATCCCAGCATTGTAGGCAGCAAAGGAGGGTTGTGGGTCTGAGCAGAGTCCGGCTACAGAGCAAGTTTCAAGCCACCCTTAGCTAATCTTGACTCGAACCCAATTCAACCTAACCCAGGCATTCGTTAAGACTAATGTGTTTTGGAAGAGAGGGCAGGATCCGTGCATTCGCACTGATTTTGATACTTACGGCATCATCTTCTCTCACAGAGCCCACCTGAACGATCTGGAAAACATCGTTCCCTTTCTCGGCATCGGCCTCCTGTACTCCCTGAGTGGACCAGATCTCTCTACAGCCCTCATGCACTTCAGAATCTTTGTCGGTGCTCGGATCTACCACACCATTGCCTACTTGACTCCCCTGCCCCAGCCAAACAGGGGCTTGGCTTTCTTTGTTGGCTATGGAGTTACCTTCTCAATGGCTTACAGGCTGCTAAGGAGCAGACTGTACTTGTAAAGAGAATTGTGATTTTCACCATCTGATCGATTCTTTTTTTTTTTTTTTTTTTTTTTAAAGAATTCTATATCTTCAGTGGATTCAAATGCTTTCTAAGGTTTTATGTGTGAAAGGAGCAGAGAAATTAGGAATTGGGGAAAATTCAGTTTAAAGACTAGCATCAGTAGGCCCTATTCTTTTGTATTTCAGTTAGAAATTTAATATAATCAGCCTTAACTATGTTATCTGAGTCCCAAAGTACTTTGTTATAAGTCTTGATTTCATCATAATTTGTTACATTTGTCTACATTTCCTATGGTGCATCTATAAAAGAATGCACACACCTATGTGAAACCTGGGTTTCATTACAGCTGAAGTAGGCACATGAATTAAAAACATTACAAATGAATTTTTTTTTGTTTTTTTTCTCTTTTCTTAATGTGTATACATGTGTGTCTGTGTATGCATGGAGTGTGTGTGCTTGTAGGTATCCACAGAATCTCCTGAAGTTCTTGGGAACTGACCTCAGGTACTCTGGAAGGGCACTATGTGCTCTTACCTGCTGAGCCATCTGTCCAGACCACATTTGGTTTTAATTTTACAATTTTTCAACAACAACAACAACAACAACAACAACAACAACAACAACAGCAACAGCAACAGCAACTACAACAACAACAACAACAACAACAACAACAACAGCAACTACAACAACAGCAACAACAACAACAACAACACAATCTATGGAAAGGTTGAACAACTGAATAGCGAACCTCTCCACATCTTTCATGTTGATTTACTGTTTTTAACATCTTGTCTCCTATGATTTGGCCATTCTTCAGATTGTGTTTTTGGACCATGGGAATCTGGGTTGCAGATACCATGCTCTTTTTTCCTAACCTAGATGTTTCTTCAATGAAGTAGTTTGCAATATTTAATATCCATTTGTAGATAATAGGAAAAGGGGATATTTAAATTTTATACATTTTGAGATCTGAAAACTATGTATAAATGTAGAACCTACTTAAAGAGAGAGAAAGTGCTCAATATTACCTATTTTAGGTTCAAATTTTAAATAATAGTGGCATGTCAGTTCAGAATAGTTTATAACTAAATTTTCAATTCACAGGAGAAGCTGTATGTAAAAGTAACATTTATTCTCCATATGCAATTTTTGTCTTGGAGTATTACTGCTAAATAAGCTCACTCTAATTCTTTCTGTATTCTGGCTAGCTGTTTCAACTCAGCCATTCTCAGTCAAACTCCTCTCCAAGCTGACTGATTCAATCTGGCTTCCCTCAGCTTCTCACTAAATTGATTTGCTTGGCCTCAAACTAACTCTGGCAATTTGTTCTAAACTGGCTCCTTCTTATTCTCTGCCTTTAACTGCCTTTGCTGGCTTGCACTGACCTACATGAACTCAGGAATGAACTCAACTTTACTGTTCTCATTTCAATGACTCCCAACTCACTGACTCTCTCCCTGTACAGCTTTTACATAGTTGGATGTATTCTATTTATGACTTATTCTGTCAAATCTTTCTCTGCTTCATCACTTTGTCTGCCCTCAATTCTATGTCACTTTCAAACATGGCTGCTTCCTTCCACAAACTAATTTTACTTCAAAAGTGTATATACTAAGGGTATGTGTTTGTGTATGTGTGTGTTTTCCAGCCAAAGGGATGAAAGATGTGTGGTGTGTCTGCATTCCAGCCTGATCACACAGACTTAGGTCTTTGGATTCGGTCCCTTGCCAGAGCGGCCAGGTTGCTGGATTAAAATTCTTCTACAGCTGTTAAGTGTTGAGAGATTTATTTGTGAAACTGCTTTTATCAGGAAGGAGGATGTATGGGGTGTGTGTGTAGATATTTACTGAACTTGCCTTTCCTGCCTCAAGGAATTCCTGTCCAGCCAAATGACATCATTTTGTTTACATTTATGGTTGATGACTCTAACCTGTGGTGAGAACCTAAGGGACCACACAGTTTACATTAAAATGAATATATACCTAGGAAGGATGCTATATTGCCAATCAAGAGGTCCCCTGAAAAGTTCATGTATAGAAGCATCTTAACACCAGGAAGCAGGTACTGGCAAGGTGCTGTAACCTTTGGGAAGAGGACTCTAGTGGAGGAATGTAAGTTTTTGTGGGTATCCCTTGAAGAGAATATTTGGACCCTAACTCCTGTTTCTCTTCTTGCTACTGTGATGTACACAGAGGAGACTTCCTAGGTCTCGATGACCAGAAGGCCAGTATCTTATCTGTGGTTGGTTGTCTAGTCATCTGGCAAAGTATAATTGAACAACTTCTGGGCCCTGCCATTAGAGGAACCTCTAGAACTCCAAAGAACTACTAAGAACTACAGCCACGCTCAAACGTTCTCCTGATTCTGTCTAGAAGTTTCTCTAGGCAGCAAAAAGGAGTTTCTGGCCCCCGATGCATTATACTTGCACCCAGAGGACCAGTCCTAGGGGAGCCTTGTTTTTCTTCTGTGAGCAATTCATCCAAGGGCTTTACTTTATAATTTATAATTTAATAAGTGTTTTGGGGGATGTTGCATAGCTGTATCACACTGACTTTTAGCCCCTTGCCTTATGAGTCTCCAACAATCCATTTAGAAAGAGCAACACAAAAATCCTCTGATCATCTCCCCCCTGCCTGCCTGAAATGTCAGCCCTGTGGGACATTGATAGGTGTTCCTGCTACGAGGAAAAGCATTACTGCTGCCCGCGTGCCTTCCAGGGTCCTTGATTCACTGTAAATCCCATGTAAACTGTTGGATTTGACAAGGAGGAGTTGTTGAAGGCAGACTACAGGGAAGGGTCGATGTTGGGTTGAATTTGGCACCAATCTCTCATCTGTGACAGCTCAAGTGGAAGATGGTGGATGAGCTATAGGACCCATGAGCCTCCTCAGTCAGCAAATGCAGGCCCCGAGTCACATTTAATTCAGAAAACCCTGACAGCCCTGCATAAAGTGTGAGCTGTAAAAATGGAGAGATTGAGACTGTGCGTGTGAGTGAGCGAGCCATTATTCCAGTTCACTGGACTTTAGGAAAATACAAAACAGGACAAATACAGACTCTGAAACATCACCAAGAGACTGGCAATAGTGACTTTGGAAAAATATTCCGGGCATATTTACTCCAAGGCCACAGGAGTTTAATGATTAAAAGTTAAGAAGAAAATTAATGCAGAGTAAGAAGATGCCTAAAATTCTACATCATTAAACTTAAACTATACACATCTACATCTGCATATGAACAAGGTAAACCACCTGCAGTTAAGAAAACCGTTGGACTGGTGAGATGGCTCAGCAGGTTCTAGGCACCTTCCAGTAAGGCTGATGGCTCACTCCCTGGAACTCATGAAATAAGAGGAGAAAACAGACTCTAAGTTTTCCTGTGACCGCCACATGTACACACAAGTGTCAAACATGGATATACACACACAGACACACAGTAAATATTAAAAACTCTAAATAAGAAAAGTATTAAGATGAGGAAGTGGTAGCACACCTCTTTAATCCCAGCACTTGGGAGATTGAAACAGATCAATCTCTGTGAGTTTGGGGCTAGCCTGGTTTACAGAGTGAGTTCCAGGACAGGAACTACATAGAGAAACCCTGTCTTGAAAAACCAAACATCCACTTCCACCAAATGTTAAGTATTGAAATAGTTTGGAATGTGAATAGAATAGTGCCTTTATGTCAGTCATGGTCCTGAGACTTTATTGAGCCTGAGATATTGTCAAGGTGTTTAACTGCTTTTTGAGCCCTATTTCTAACTCTAAAGATATTGGCACATGGCTGCTGTGTTAGCGGTAGATGGGTACATAGCAGTGGCTTTCACCAAGGCTTCTGTGGGGTTGAGGGGCTTTGGATGAATTAGCTCCCATATCTTCTATAAGTTACTTGTTGTCCAGGAACTTGTGGATGTCAGGGCACATCCACATTTTGGGAATCAGCTAAAGCCAAAGTGAGCTGATCCAGAAAGATTTCAAGAAAAACTACTGGAGCCAATTCAGTGCTACATTGTGTCTCATTCTCCAAGCCAGAACTTGGTAAACTCTGGCCTCTGGGCTAAATCTAGCTATTGATGGTATTTGGAAACAGTTTGTTCTTGGAGCTTGGAGCATAGCTATGTTTACTTGTTTTAGTATTTTCTCAAACTACTATGTTGCCATAGTGGCAGAATCAAGTAAACTGCTGTAAAGGAAAACTCCACAGCACACAAAGCAGGCATATTTACTATCTAACAATTCATAGAACAAGTTGACCCAGTTGTCTGGACTAGACATCATCATGACCATGACAAAGAATCAAGGGAGGAAACAGAATCCTATGGCTGCCTTCCAGGAAAACATCTGTTCATCATACAGATAGACAAAGAAAGTCACATGCCATACAATTGACCTCAGAATCAGAGTGCTAAAACTCAAGTCCCCAAGTGAGAGCAAACTCAGCATCACAAGACACAGAGTAGGTATGCATGGCGGAATGATTGACGGGAAAAATCATTCCCGCCCACTCTGTGTGGGTTATAATGCCGTGATGAAGTTCAACCCAGACATAGTAGGAACACTGTCTAAATTTAAAACTTCATGCTCTGAAAGCAGCCTTTGCTCTCATATGTCAGTCGTCATTTTGTCAGATTAGCTGTAACCCATGGTAGGCTTAATGTGATAACAATGGTTACAACTAAGCTTGAAAAATGTGAGCATATGAATTTGGCCTTCTCCCTCTCATTTGCAGCATGCCGCCTTAGGAAGACAGATGGGATAAGAACAAATATTTGGATAGCCTTATCGCCTCTATAACCAAGTTGGTCCCCAAACTGTGCCCCCGTCTGTTCTCTTGAAATTATAATCTGCACCCTGCTCCCAACTAAGCACTTCATAAAATTTAATGCTTTTTATTATTGGTGTAGTTATTGTAGATCAGAGAACGTTATTCACCTAAATGTGACTGACCATGTTTGTGTTTGCTGAAATGGTAGTCCATGACTTATATTAACCATGAAAACAAATGCTACATTAAAATTCTGTGTTATTCAATCTATAAGCATAATAGCTAATGGGATAGCTCTTTTCCTTGGATACCTTATCCTTTGTAACATTATTTTTAGAGGTTGGATCCAAGAATTTATTCTAATGATGTCTTTCTCAGCGACCTATCTTAATGCCACATGAATCCCCTCAGTCTCTCTTCAGTGTTTCACATTTAAAATGAAGACCGTGGAGTAGATGGTTGAAAGAATCTATGACTGCAAATGCTATTTGTTCTGGAGTCAGGTGTTGTACTCATTTCTAGTGACAGACCGTGAGCACCAACATGCGGGAGTAATTATGGTAGAAAACCCATAACCTCATTGATGGGGTCAAACACGATTGGTGAGTTAAATAGCATTTTGTGGGTTTCATGTCTTAGAATAATGATAATGCTTAAATTATTTTTCTCCGAGTCACTAATGTCATGTCACTGAAACAACATGAACACTTCCAAACATTAAAAAAAATACTGAGTTCTCCCCGTTTTAAGATTTACTCTCATTGTTTCTCTTCAAATGGGAGCATATTGTCACTTGAGTAGGCCAATCACTGATAGGTAAATTCCTTGCTCCATTCATTCTGGGTTCCTAAAATCTCAATCCTGAGAATTAAAGTCCTCTAGGCAAAAATCTTAAGACACAGAATAGAAGGACATGCTTAATTCTTTATGAAACTATCTACTAAGAAACTCCCATGTGATGTATGCCTTGTATACATCACTGAAGAGATGGAATTAGACACATTTGTAAAGAAATCAAAAGAGCCCATTGAAATAAAAGAAATCAAACTGTAATGGAACCCTCTGGAGGAAACCAATTCACGATAGTCTGTTGGTTAAATCTGCCCTGGCCTGCTGTAGAAGAGACCACATGGTAAAAAGGTGTTTCACTAATGAACACTTGTAATCAGTTTAGTGTCTGAGGGCATTAGCAATAAACCAAGATTAGGCAGAGTTATATCCATAGAATTAAAGTTTCCATTTTATTAGTAGTAGTTGAGAATGAGAGAGAGAGAGAGAGAGAGAGAGAGAGAGAGAGAGAGAGAGAGAGAGAGAGAGAGAGAGGAAGGGAGGGGAGAAGGAGGAGGAAGAAGAGAAGAAGAGGAGAAAGTGGAGGAAGAGGAAGAAGAAAGAGAAGAAGAAGAAGAAGAAGAAGA
>NC_034591.1:153077875-153092786 GCF_900095145.1 Mus pahari
AAGAAGAAGAAGAAGAAGAAGAAGAAGAAGAAGAAGAAGAAGAAGAAGAAGAAGAAGAAGAAGAAGAAGAAGAAGAAGAAGAAGAAGAAGAGGCAGATTGACTACTTCCAGGTCAGCTTCATCTACACAGTGAGTTTCAAGGTAGCCAGGGGTATAAAATGAGTGAGAGAGAGTCTTGATAAACTAAATGAGAAAGAAAGAATGCAAGGAGAGAAGGAAGGAAGGAGTGAAGGAGAGAAGGAAGGAGGGAAGGAGAGAAGGAAGGAGGGAAAAGGACATCATTATTATCATTACACTTAGAAGCACACCATGCCATTGTAGTCGTGAGCCCTTATGTTTTCTGGGTCCATTTGTGACATACTGTGTTTGGGACACACTGTTTTCTGTCTCTTGAATCATAAAGTCTGAAATGTTTATTTGGTATTTTTACAACACATGTTGACCTGTGACCCTCACAGTTCCCTTAACATGCTAATATGATAGTGAGTTCTCTAGTTATTTGGCACCTACTAACTTGTCCTAAGATTTAATCAAATCAATTATAGTAATAGAAAAGACCCTGCACCCCCAAAATAAGAGTGACTTCAAGTATAGAACCTGAAGCCATTCATTTTATGACCTTGCAAAGTTGGGCATATATCTAGGGTAAAGGAAAGGATAGCTATTGTGGTAATTTAGGGGGAAATGTGATTTTTCCTAGTCCCTGTTGTTGAAGAATTCTGCTCTCTTTCTGCCACAGGGAGTTACAGTCTCTTCTGCTTGACTACCATAGTCTCTGTTCAAAATTTCTCATCCAACTGCACTTGAGGTCTCCTCTTGTTCCTGGTATGTGGCCTCAGTCACATAACAAAGTGCCTGTACATTTTCAGCTATAATAAAATGAAAGCACTCAGGCAAGAAGCTACCAGCTACTAGCTAGGAACGACAGAGGCCTAGGGATTCCTGTTTATCTGTAGTACTTTGATGAGTGCTAAATGTATACTGTACTAAAAATGGACCTTCAGGGCCAGTGAGATAGCTCAGTTTTTAAAGCTGCTTGCCACCAAAATTTGACTGTATGATTTTCTGTGCTGCTAAAAATAAACACATTATTTCTATATACATCTTCCTCTATTTTAACTCAAATTATTTGTTTCTGTTCCATATCATTATACATTATGTAGTGTGGAAAGATGTTAGACTATGTCATGATGTCTAAGCATTTGTCTAATTTTTTTTGAGAGAGAGAGAGAGAGAGAGAGAGAGAGAGAGAGAGAGAGAGAGAGAGAAAGAAAGATTCCAGGCTAGCGAGATGAGATGGTTCAAAGTGTTTGCCTGAACTTTATCCCTTAAAACACACATTTAAACAAATCTGGGTATGGTGGTGCACACTTGCAGTCCAAACACTGGGGAGGTGAAAATAGGCAGATCCCTGGGACTCACTGGTCAGCTAGTTTAGCCAACCTCTTGACAAGCATTGGGCAAACGAATAAAACCATTGCTTCCTTAGTAATGGGATCCCAGGCTGTCCTGTAGTTTGCGTGCGCGTGCACGCGCGCACACACACACACACACACACACACACACACACACACACACACACACGCACACACACTGTCACTATTTATTTTCTTTAGGGAAGTGGCTTTCTCACCAGGGTCTGAACTTTGGCTTGCTCCCTCTGGTGGTTGAGTTTATGCCAGGATGACGTCCCTCTGATGAAAGCTGGAGTTTGATTTGATGCTTGGCTGGCAAGGTCTCCTTTGCGCATAGTAAAGATATAGTCATGACACCTCCAGTGTAAGGCAATCAATTCACCCCTTTTTCATAAATGATAGTTTAAAGCACTAATATTCGATCACATCATATGGCAGGTCTCAATGTCAACAGAACAGAACACACTAGGACAAAATGACACCAAGCAGGTGCTCGGAAAGAGCCTACAATATCTACAGCTAATTTAACACTGGCCCATGACGATGGCCTTATGCCTCTCACGTTCAATGCAGTCATAGTGATGACTTCAAAAAGCCTGGGCCTAGTTTCTTTGATGAGTGTATCTTACTGCTTTTTTAAAAGGAAAAGTGATATGTGATTCCACTTGGGGCAGCATGTCTTCTCACAGTTCTGCCACAGAAACAGGTTCTGAATCTATTAATTCAACAACTACCCCAAGTCCCTCTACTCAAAACAAAGTCAGTAACCATTACGGCTAGAATCCTGATTAGAGTCTAGATGGATTTCTAAGTAGAAAAAAAAATGGCATGATTGCTGCTTTTAGGGACTTATCCCAAAATGAAATACTGGAAAAACTATGAAAATGATTGCAAATAATATTTATTGGGGTGCCATTTACTGCAGCAAAGCACTGCAACTCTTTAAAATATTCTCAGGACAGAAATCTGAGGACTTGCACATTGTATTATAATGAGACCATAACAGGGATAAGACCTTGTCTATGCTATTATCTCTACAATGAAGTTATATTAAGGATACAAGAAGATCCTGATGCATGTGTGTGCACAGGCTTATATTAGGGATGAGAAACAAACTGAGTTCTCTTAATGTCTCCTTTGGGAGCTATGACTTTCTGAAGCACGTGTTACATAGTAATTAACTACAATACAGATAGCTGTTCATATACAACCATGAAAGTTAAAGAAAGAAGACTTCATTGAGAGCCTTGCTGGTGACATAATGTCCATCAAGAACCTGTCCCAGGTGACTTTAAAATAAAATGTTTCACTTGGAAAACAACAACAAAATAGGAAGAATATCAACAACAGTTTAGGCAAAATCATTTTGAGACTAGAAGATGTAATGAAGAATAAAAGAAAAAAGTAAAAACTAAAGTTACTAAAATCAGAATTTGAGGCAGGGCATAAATGGGTTATAGAAGTGGACTTGAATAGGTAAAATAAAAGGAATCAACATTCCTAAGTTTGACATGGAAGGGTTTGTGTGTGTGTGTGTGTGTGTGTGCATGTGTGTGTGTGTGCGCGCGCGCGCGTGTGTGTGTGTGTGTGTGTGTGTGTGTAGTATGTCTGTGTGTCTCTGTGTCTGTGGTGTGTGTAAGTGGTAGTCATGTTTGGTTTTTTTTTTGTGTGTGTGTGGAGTATGTGTGTATGTGGGTCTGTGATATATGTGTGTGAAAGAGAGTGTGTGTATCTGAGTGGTAGTCATGTGCATTGTGTGTGTATGAGTGTGTGTGTGTGTGTGTAGTATGTCTGTCTGTGTGTCTCTGTGTCTGTGGTGTGTGTGAGTGGGAGTCATGTGTGTTTTGTGTGTGTGTAGTACATGTGTATGTGTGTCTGTGATATGTGTATGTGTCTAAGTGGTAGTCATGTGCATTGTGTGTGTGTGAGTGTGTGTGTAGTATGTCTGTCTGTGTGTCTATGTGTGTGTGTGAGTGTGAGAGTGGTAGTGGTATGTGCTGTGTGTGTGTTGTGTGTGTATGTGTGTGTGTGTGGTGGTAGTGTATTTATCTCCTAGAAAGAGCTAGTAGCCAGATGCAAGGAACATAAGATGGAGTGGTATGACTTGTCATATAAAAAAAGAATGCTATTCTGATTTCTGGTAGCATGTGAAAAGGACTCTATTAAAATCTATATGCTCCATGCCAATAAACTGCAATATGACAAAGACTTTTAAACATTATACCCGTATCTAGTTATCTATATAATATGTGCTATACATGTATGTTATATATGTATGTAGACACACATATATACATTATATATGCACATACCCACAATTACACACATATACATATATAGCTATGTATCTATACATCTAAAAAGATGTACAGACTTTTTTGAAGACTGTTGGGGATCTTACAATTTTTTTGAAATCCCTCCAAGAATCTATCCTACTTTTCCTATATAAACTACACCTCAGCTTGACCAATTGGTGTTGAGAGGGAAATGTTTCTTTGTAGAAACAAAGCAGCTAATAATTGAAGAAATAATTTATCTTTTCAACACCTAATGAGGTAATGGATTTAAGCAAAGATTATCAATGGCTGTTACCATAAGACAGCCAGAAGTTATTTATTCCGGAGAGATTCACACAATATCATCCGTAAAACTATGTGGATAAAAGGCCAGGAAAACTCTCCCGAAGTCTCTAATATTTTTTATTTAACTTCTTATTGATTCCTTGTGAATTTCACATCATGCTTCCCAATCCCACTCATTTCCCTGTCTCCTTGTAACCTCCCACCCCTTCCCAAATAAAAAGAAAAGAATCATTGTGGAAGCTGTAGTATGTCAGTGTGTCCCACAGTATACCATTTCCTCCACTCCTCTGCTTGTAAATGTTCATTGTGTCAAGTCATTGGTCTGGTTTGAGGCCTCTGGCTTCTGCTACTCTATCAATAGTGGACCCTCACTGGGACCTCTCAGACGCCTTGTTGTTTCCCTATGCCATGGAGGTCCTGCAACTTTGGATCTGTGCCCACCAGAACAGAGCTGCCCAAGTAAGGTGGAAGGTCTGCTCCCCGGGGTGCCGCAGCAGTCCAGGGTCTGGGCCAGATCTCCTGCTCTCATGACCAGCTCTCCCACCTGCCCCACCCCGCCTCCATCCCCTGACATCAGGACCAGCTGTATTATTCTGAGTAACTGCAGGTCCCACTCTGAGTGCTGCAAAAGGTGAGGAGCAAGGACAGCTCTCCTGCTCTCCAGATCCCACAGTCAGCTCTTCTGACTGCTGCAGGTGGGCGGGGACAAGAGGAGGGGCATGCTTCTCTCCCTCGCCTTCCCTCTGCCACCACACAGCGGACGAGTGAAGGGGCTACCTCTCCCATGCACGCTCACACTCTCAGGATGGCTCATCTTCAACCCCTACAACCAGGGCCAGCTTGGCTGTGCGTGCTGGGCTAGGTGCAGCCTGCTTCCCTCAGAACTGCAGCTGGGGAGGAGCGGATGGCGCTCCTGCTTGCACACCCTTGGCGCCAGCTCTCCCATGATGCCCAGTCGAGGGGTGGGGCCGGTTCTGCACAGGCCTCCAACATCAACATGGTGGTACCTCAGACCAGGGATGTCGGCCTGGCTCTTGGGGGGGTAACATACTCCTGCTGCTGCAGGGCCATCCAGACATGTCCCTGCGTGGCAGCATGGGCAAGGACTTCGCCATGCTCCCAGGTGACATCATCAGCTACTCACATCCAGCTGTTCCTTACCACCCTCCACTTTCCGGTTCTTTCTCTCTTCATTGTGCACACACCCTTCTGACTCTCTTTCCCTTTTATCTCTTCACCACTTACTTGTTCATTTTAGTGTCCCATGGGACTTGTGGATGTCAGGTCATCTCAGGAGTGTCCTGTCCCTGCCATATGGCACAGGGCAGAGGTCATATCTGACTTGCTCCCTGCCTGGTTCTGGGGCACCAGATTGGTGGTTGCTTGCTGAAGTCTAATTTTGAATGTAAGATTTATAGGAGATCCAAGTGGGGCAAAATGCCATGAAGTCAAAGAAGATCAGACTGAGAAAAACTGCCCAGGAAAGAAGTTCGTGTCTTCAAGAAGAGATTGTGGAGAGAAGACAGGGAGAGAGAGGGGTGTACAGAGAAAATCCTCTAGAGGAAAAGAAATGAGACAAAGTATGAATATTGTTTTAATCCTAATTCCAAAACAAAACTATGAAAATTTACGAACTGGTATTGAAAATTTGATATTAATTACTTAAGTATTTTCCGTAAGTGTGGGAGAGATGTGCATGCCTGTACACAAGAAGGAACCAAGTTTCCTCTGTCACTCTCTGTGCCTTTGAGGCAGGGTCTCTCTCTCTCTCTCTCTCTCTCTCTCTCTCTCTCTCTCTCTCTCTGTGCCTGTACTCAGCAAGTGCTAGCAATCCTCCTGTTTCTGCCGCTTTCAAAACTGGGGTCACAGACACAAGAAAGATGTTTGGCTTGTTTCCTGGGCATGCAGAAAGCACTCTTAACTGCTAAGCCATCTCTCTAGCCCCTGATTGTGTTTGTTAGGTAATGCCTCAAGTAACTCAGGGTGGACTTATACTGTGGCCACAGCCAACGCTGACCTTGAACTCCTAATCCTCCTGCATCCACCGACTGAGCATAGGCAGTACCAGGACGCCTGGTTAATGTGGTCTTGGCAGTTTACCCCAGTGCTTCCAGCTGAGCACATCCACAACACAAGGGACCTATATCCTCAGCTGCAGGAGCTCTGACTTTACAAGGTTCCCTAGGATGCTTAGAGCTCATTTAAGGTGTGAGCACCCCAAGGGTCACAGGTAGTGCCTAGAACCGAGTCTGAATGTGGAGGCAGTGAGGAGGTGTGTGGGTTCTTCCTTGCTGACCCTGAGTGATCCACACAGTGAGAGGAGTCTCCTCCTCCTCCCCTCCCCCCCTGTTTCTTTTTGATTGGATATTTTCTTTATTTACATTTCAAATGTTTTCCCCTTTCCAGGTCTCCCCTTCAGGGACCCCCCATCCCATCCCTCCTCCCCCTGCCTCTATGAGGGTGCTCCCCCAACCACCCACTCCCATCCTCTCACCCTGGCATTCCCCTATGCTGGGGAATAGAACTCTGTCCGGCCCAAGGGTCTCTGCTCCCACTGACGTCCAACAATGCCATCCTCTGCCTCCTATGTGGCCAGAGCCATGGGTTGCTCCACGTGTGTTCTTTGGTTGGTGGATGCCAGGAAGTGCTTGCTGATGGAAGCCTGATATGGCTGTCTCCTGAGAGGCTCTACCAGAGCCTGACAAAGACAGAAGCGGATGCCTGCTGCCAACCATTGGCCTGAGCTCGGGGGGCCCCGATGGAGGACTCTTCTGCTTCTTATTCATGCTTGAAATATTCTGGAAAAAAGACATAGAAGGGAAAGGTGAGTGACTTCTTAAAAGGTCTAGCACTATGATTTATCTAAACCCACTGAACCAATATTTATAAAACATTCCTTATCCCACAGAGGAAGGTTTTCTCTCATCCTGGTTTGGTTTCAGCTGGTACTGGTGATTAGCATTTGTCTGCATAGCGAAGCTTCACATTTTCCCACACCTTGTTGTTTCTCCCTTAAAGTTTGTAGAGGTCATATGAGGTGGATACTGTAGTATATAATGTTCTGTGTGCTTCCACATGAATAACAGAGATCATATCTTTGAAACATATTCATCTAATAATATAATGTCTGTCTAGAACTTCTCTGTATTTATTTACTTATTTATTATTTATTTATTTATTTATTATTAATGTTATACACCAAGACTAATAACTCAAAGGAAAGGGAGACTATGAACTCTGAGAATCAAAAGTTCACAAGTCAAAGTGATGGGCATAGGATGTACATAAGTACTTCATTTACAAGACACAGGAGTGCTCAGCTGGTAAAGTGCTTGCCATTGAAATTCCTGATAATGAGCCCCTGATATTGTCTGATAGTGAGCCCCTGGAACCAGCATAAAGACTGGGTACAGTATTGCACCTATAATCCCAGCACTGAAGGGGCAGAGACAAGTGCATCTCTGGGCTTTCCTTGCCAGCCAGTCTAGCCAAATCTGCCAGCTCCAGCTCCAGGGAGAGACACTGTCTCATGAACATGGTGGAGAGTGATGGGAAAGCACACCCAACATTGACCTCTGGCCTCACGTACTAGGTAGTCACAGGGTCCGCTGAGGACCCTCGCTTTTGTAAGTATGTGGAGAGTTCCCACTGATCAGGGCTGTGCCTGTATGTGATTGTGTGGTAGTGCTGGCCATACAATTATGACTCCTGGGATCTATCTATGTGAGGTTGTACAGAACAAGTAGTTTAGAAGATATGTGAGTAGAGATTTGCAGAAGAGACTGGGGCAGGCTGTAAAGTCAGTGGTAGATCTTAAGAGAAGAGATCAACAGAGAGGCTCGGAAAGCTGGGCAGGCAGATAGAGCAGCATATTGGAGACAGCCACCCTTTAAGCTAAGGAAGACCAAGAGTGTCAGCTGGCCAGAAGACAGAACATGTAGTGGATTCTTCCTCAAACCATGGGCAGAACTAACCCCATCAGCAGCAGGATTTCAGTTTTATGGCCTCCAGAACTCAAAGAGGACAAATTGTTGTTTTAAGCCACCAAGATCGTGGTCCTGTGTTCTGAGGGACCTAGGGATCCAGTCTGTCTCACTTCTCAGGGCCCACACTGCGAGGGGCCATCTCACAAAGTCCCTCTGGATTAATCTTGTTTGTCATCTTGACTGGACTGAAACACCATGGGAAAACATACCTGTAAGTATGCCTAGGGGGTTGTTTTCAGGAAGGCTTAATGAAGGAAGAAGACCCACCATGAATACGGGGGCAATGTCCCATAGGATGGGTTTTTGACTCAATATAACAGGAAAATAAGCCGAGTATCAGCATACATATTCTTTCATCTGCTTCCCGACTGTACTTGCAGCGTTACCAGCGCTCTCAGGCTCCTGATGCCTCCGCCTTCTCTCTGTAATGGACCGTATACTCTCCCAAATCAACACTCTAATGAGATCTGCCTTCTTTAACTATTTTTTTTTGTTGAGTATTTATTACAAAAAGGGGAAAGTCACTAATACAGAACCCAGATATGAGGATGGTCAGAATATAGTAACAAACCAAGGGTGGTTTGGAGGGCATGTCTGAAGATCACAAGCATATCTTTCTTGGTTCTCTTCACAGGTGCTTCTCTGGGGACCAAGGATGACCTTTAGGGGATTCATGAGACAGCCAGTGTCAGAGGACCAGCAAGGACTGCCCTAGCCATCTGCATTGAGGTATAACCTTTATGAAGGGAGATTGTAGGTGGAGGTGGCCAATGCAGGTAGAGTCCAGGAGGCAACAGGTTGGGGAGGAGAGGGAGATATACCCAGGACCTAAATATACTGAGAGAATTGGCCATGGCTTTCCCCAGCCCGGAACTTGGCATAAAATTAGGTATAATCATAGCTGTGGCCAGAGAAGTAGAAATGAGCTATCTCTTCTCAGAGGAACAAAAGTCAGAAGAGTAATCGAACATGGGGACTTCAGACAAGCCTCTCCAGGGGCAGCTCCTTCTTGCATTCCAGTTCATAGTGAAGAGAAGAACTTCAAAGAGTAAAATGTACTGGGTAGTGTACAGTGCAGTAAGACCCGAAGCAGTAAATGGCAAACATGAGGAGAGAGCCGATAGACAGGAGTGCGCAAAGTGAAGAACTTTCTTATGTCATTAAAGTAGAGTTAGTGTTGGAGCTCTGGACGGGGAGACTTGAGAGTACATCAGTTAGGAATGCCTTAAAACTTCCCCTGTGGGGGTCTGGAAAAATGACTGTGCAGGTAAACGTGGTTGCAGTGAAGCCTGATGGTCTGGATTCTAACCCTGAGACCTATATGGTAAAAAGGGGAGAACTGACAGATACAAGCTTTCTTCCGACCTTCATTTACATCGATCCTGTGGTGGATGTGCGCGTGCACGTGCGCGCGCACAAACACACACACACACACACACACACACATACACACACACACACACAAAATCAGACAGACTGACAGACACACACTCACGAGAGGGAGAGAGAGAGAGAGAGAGAGAGAGAGAGAGAGAGAGAGAGAGAGAACGAGAGAGAGCGAGAATGTAATAAATGTTACAAACCCCTCTCTTTAGGTACATGAATTGTGATACATTGTTTGATCTCATGGTGCATAAAGATAGCACTGAGATGGAGTTAGAGACTCTATTATTCTTAAATAAAATCGATTATGATTTCTATAGTTAATTAATACTTATTTTCCATCTGTCTTCTTGCGAAAGAGCCAAGTTCAGGCTGCTGCAACTGGATCTAAAGCAGCTTCCATTTCTCCAGCAAAGTCCAGCAGAAGCCTGAACCCTGGGTGACAACTTTTGTTGGGCCTTGATTGCTGCTGCAAAGTTTGACAGTCACTCTTACAAAGAGTTTCAGGGATGCTGATCCCGAGGTCAGGACAGAGGGGAGAGGGGTTTGCTTTTAAAATGTGCAGTGCATTTTGGAGCTTTGGAGCTCACACATTCCATGTCTGTCTGTAGCTTACTAGAAAGAGGCTAAACAATAGGTGTGTGTACAGTGAGGGCGCTCGGCATGAAACCTCTTCTCAGCACACGGTTCTGGAAGTTCTGCTTTCTGCCCCTACTCTCTGCCTTGCTTGGCTATTCAGTGGCGTGGGAGACAAGACTTCCTGGGCCAGGAAGTTGACTGTTTTCCTCCAGCATTTGCCAGCCTTCAAATGCAGAAACATATGCTCTGGAGCCTGTGTGGCAAAGTTCAAGAGATACATCTAAATCACTTGGGCAGTGAGCAGCGTGGAAATTCCCCAACTCTTTTGAAGCAGATTGGTGACTTCCCACTGCCACTAGATGTCCCTCTGTGGCTTTTCTTTTGGACATCAGTGCTATGTACAGGGCAAGTTATTTCTGCTCTGCTGGATAGAAGAAAGTGCTCTGCCGGCTCCAAGAAGCGGTTTACACTGGGATGTTATCCAAGCTGTGACCTGCCACTGTCACGTAGTCCTCGTGCATGCTTGTAAAGGACAAGGCTTTGTGATGTGATGCGGAGGTCAGGACACTCTTACAGAGGTCAGGGAAGCTTTCCCACTTTCACCCGCTAATTTCCCCAGCCCCAAATGTATAAAACCATCTAGCATGAATAACTAGGTTTGTATATACCAGTGTGTGTGTGTGTGTGTGTGTGTGTGTGTGTGTGTGTGTGTTTGTGAGCTGCTAAGTGTGGATGCCAGAGCTCAACCCCTGGTACTGGTCCTCTGGAGCCATCCACCTTGGTTTGCAGAGTTGCTCACTGGGACCTGAGGCTCACTGGTTAGCCTGGGGACCTGTCTGTTTTATATTTATCTCCCCAGCTCTGGGGTAATGAGAGTGTACAACTATAGCAGGCTTTGTGTATGTTTGCTGGGGACTGGAATCAGGTTATCGTGTGTGTAGGGTACACATTTTACTTAGTTATCACTGCAGAGTCTTACTTCTACTCTGATTTCTTGCACATCAATGAATGGTTTGCTCATAACTGGAATTTCTGCCACATGCACTTCAGCACAGGAGTTTGAATTCTCCCTCAACAGCTTCCCTTATTGATTAACCCTGCCCACAAATTCTGCTCTTATTAATTAACCCTGCCCACAAATTCTGCTCTTAGGTTTTTGCATTGCTTACCTTCCCATTTTGCTGTGGCCTGACAGGAAGCAACTTGAGGGAGTTGGGGTTTACTAAGGCTGTAATTTGTGGGTTGTTCTGCTGATTGGGTTAAAAGAAGCATGACAGTATGTGTGTGAGGTGGTTGGGCACATAGCATCTGCCTTCAGAAATCAGAGGGAGGGAAGCATGAAGTGGGGATAGAATTCTGAACTCTCATGGCTACCCCCAGTGTCCTCTAATGAGGCTCCACCTTCTAAAAGTAGCACATCTTCCCCAAATAACCAACAATAACCAAGTATTGGCAGGAGCTTGCTGGGGTCCTTGAAATTCAAACATTAATGTTCCAGACATGGCAGCTTACAAAGTATTAAATGTCTACTTAAAAGTTAGCTGTTCATCTTGTTACAGTCACACTTCGAGTGGTGCCAACCTAGGCTGATGTAACATCTTTGAAGAACAACCACTGACCAGTGAGGAACCAGAGGAACTTGAAGACAGCTTGGAACTCGGATGATGAGTGTATGCTCTGCAGCCTCTGCTCCAGGACAGGCCTGGTCCTACTGCTGGGTCACTGTACTGCTTATTTGGCCAATGTTACTTTCAATAGAAAAGAAGCAATTATGGTAAACAACCACAGTTGAGAAATGAAACTTTGTTTTTCAATTTCTGGCCCCTCTGGAGGAAAGTAAGTGAATCTTTTAAACACCACTCTGCATGCTTGAAAAGATAAAGGTGGCATTGGAGAGGTAAATGTCACGCAGTTGGAGCCATTTTAATAATTAGCTAAAGTGACACCTGGGTGATAGACGGTGAGCTGGCGTGCCCAGCAACCTGCTCTCACTGTAGAGTTAGTGCAAGAGGTTTTCCACTCTGCAAAATTAGAAAGAAAAACTTCGCTTATTCATTGCATCAACACTGTATTCCCCAGTAATGATTTATTAGGTGAGTTGTCTGTAATGCAAGTACACAGTGCCCTGAAACGTCAGTGTGGCGAGTCTTAGTTAACTGACACTTGTGTTCTTGAGACTTTTTCTAATTCAGAAAATTGTCAGAAGAAAAGGATAAACTATATTCCCCACCCTCTGACATGTGGGTTGGTTGGCTTAAACCAAGACTATAAGTATGTTGGTTTATTCAGCTCAAAATCCTGAAGTCGAAATTCCAGAATTTTACAGAAGTGCTCTTGTTTTTTTTCAGACTAGTCATAGCTGAAGTGACCTCCTCTGAGCTTCCTTGCTCTGGTAGGGACGGCAATATGGCATTTGTTCCTTACAGGTGTAGCTATCATAGTTGCAATGATTTTTTTAATTAGATATTTTCTTTATTTACATTTCAAATGTTATCCCCATTCTTAGTTTCCTCTCCCAAAATCCCCTAATTCCCCTCCCCCCACTCCACAACCCACCCATTCCTGCTTCCTGGCCCTGGCGTTCCTCTATACTGGGGCTTAGAACATTCACAAGACCAAGGGCCTCTCTTCCCATTGATGAAGGACTAGGCCATCCTCAGCTACATATGCAGCTGGAGACAGGAGTCCCATCATGTATTTTCTTTGATTGGTGGTTTAGTGCCAGGGAGCTCTGGGGACAGAGACTCCTTATAGAATATATAGAATATAGAGGATATGAATATATATGAATACATGCATGAATAATATGACTATGTACATGCACATGTATATATATTTCTTAGAAGATATATATTATATATTATATAAGAATATATACATACACACAAATAATACATACATTTATATAGTCCCACAAACACCATCTTAACACCAAGTATTAAGTGATTCATAAAAATAATATTTCCTGGTAATAAATGGTCACCTGTTTCTTTGGGAACTGCTTAAGAAAAAATATACATCACAAATAACAACCAGGACTCACATCTGCAGAGACTTCATGTGTTTAAATGAAAAGCACAGAATATAAAAGATGAATGTCCAGTGACAGAGGAGATATCTCTGTGTGTGAAGTACATGCCTTACAAGGTGTGGAACTGAACTCAGTCCCAGAGCCCACCAGGAACAAAAGAAAACAAAGCAAGAAAGAGGAAAAAGCAATCAAATAATAGGTTATGGAAGTACGTGTTTGTAATCCCTGGGGCATAGGGTTAGAGTGCAGAAAGATACTTGGTGAGCTCCAGCCCAGCAAGACATACTGTATCAACAGATGGTGGATAACTCGTAGGAATTAAACATGAGCTTGTCTTACACATACATACACACACACACACACACACACACACACACACACACACAAACACACACAAACTCATAGCAACAACAAAATGAGGCTATATGCACGTTAAATAATAACATCATTTTAAAATACTCCTCTAACTCTTGGCCACCGCCATTTTACTTTGTCTTCGTGATTTTGTGTACTCTATGTGAAGCACACAGAATTAGTTTCTGTCTGTGTGACTGGCTTATTTCACTTAGCATTATTTTCTCAATGGTGTGAGCCTGTCTTGTGGTATGTATCAGAATTTTCTTCCTTGTAAAAGTGGACTAATATACGTTTTTATGCTTTCACTGTGTTTTGACTGTCCATTCTGACAATGTCCACATGGCTAATTCTACACCATAGCTATTGCAAATGACGTTACACTCATTACCAAAGTCTTCTTTTCAGAACCTAGCCTTAAACTCTTTCAAGTTTGTATCAAGATTATTGTACTCAAGGCTTTTAAAGGTGACTCCACAGTTTTCACAACGGCCTTTCATTTCACCTTCTCACCAAAAACCGCAGAAGGATTCTTTACCCGTATCCTTGCCTACGTGTGTGATTTTCTGCTTTGTTTTACAGTAGTAGCCAAGCTCCTGGTGTGAAGGGATTCTTCACTTCAGCTTCGATTTGTATTTTCCTAATGAGTGCTGAGGCTGAGTGGGTGTTTGCAAGAGTGTCGCTCTTTCTGTTATCTTCTTCAGGCAAACGCCTTTTCCATATCTTTCCACTTTGAATGGAGCTGCTTTGGTGATTGCAATTGAAGACACTCATTTGGCATACTTACCACTTATAAGATAGGTGATTTGTAAGTATTTTCTTCTGATCTGTTTTTACTTTATTGATAATGTATTTTAATTTACAAATTAAAAATTCCACATATGCAATTATGAAGTGTGGGCAAATTTAGGTTATAATTGTAGGCACACTGGGTTGAGGTCAGAGGATCATGTGATAGGCAATCCTCTATGTCAGCTTGATGGAGTTTGGAGACATGCAACTGCACATTTGTGAGGACATTCCCAGATATATGTAACTTAGGAGAAAGACTGTTTCTCAATGCGGATGGCACCATCTCAGGAGCTACAGTCCCAGACTGGGGAGAAAGGGAACAGGGGATCCAGAAGTTGTAAAAAGGGGCAAGAAAAAGAAAGGAATTCCAATGTCTGACAGTATAGCAGGTAAGGCTTTTACACACATGTTGAAAGGCACCAAGGCACAAAAATAAGACTTTAAGAAAAATCTGAACTAGTAAAATGTTTTATTAAATATCAGAGGGTCAGATGAGTGACTTTGCAGGAGGGACACTTAGGATACGATGACTCTGTTGGAGCAGCATGAATGGAAGCAAGGAGACACAAATGATAAAAAATACCTCTAAGTTTGTCAAAAGCTCTCAGCAATGATAAAGATATATTTTTAAGACAAAGACAGAAGCCAGGCGTGGTGGCACATGCCTTTAATCCCAGCACTTGGGAGGCAGAGGGAGGCAGATTTCTGAGTTCGAGGCCAGCCTGGTCTACAAAGTGAGTTCCAGGACAGCCAGGGCTGTACAGAGAAACTCTGTCTCGAAAAACCAAA
>NC_034591.1:153093021-153094708 GCF_900095145.1 Mus pahari
TATATATATATATATATATATATATATATATATATATATATATACCTGATAATTTATAGTATCACTAAACTTTGGTGTATACATCTATAGCCATATCCTAACAAGATCTACAATGCCCATATTATTTTTAAACACAAAGAGTACATTTGTTCTACTGGCTATCTAATATTCTATGAAGAAAATATAAACATACACAAGGTTTGAAATCATTCATAACATGGAGCCTAGTCTCAGTGTGCTTAACTAAAATCAAGGCAAGAAAAACATGAGGCATAGTTTCATTTGTTTAAGATTTAATGAACACACTTATTCATTTACTGTGTTCTAAAGAAGAGATTGTAATGAAAGTTTAAAACATTTTAATTGAATGATAATAAGGACTTTAAACTCTGGAGCGTGTAGTATCAACTAAAGCTTTACTTTTAGACTTAAATATTTATATAAGAAACTTACAGACTAAAATATTTACTTAAGAAAGCTGAAAAATGAAAGTATCAAATTACAATATTTTACTTGCAGTGTACAATGGTTTACACAGCGATGCTTAACTGCTCAAGGTGCCAAGAGTAAAACACTTCCCTAAATGGATCAAATATCCCATACTTACTCCTCCCAAGAATTAAGGATCTCCATGGAAGAGGGAGATAAAAGAGTATAAGAGCCAGACATGATGGGGTAGAGGCTATACAAGGAAACAGCATCTTTTAGATACAGCAAGGCAGCTGCACATCCACACTCACATTGGTTGTGACATCATCATGCACAAACCTATGTAAACCCAAGTCAGACTGAATCCCAGCATGGAGGGGGGAGATGGGCATTAAACCCCACCACTAGCAAGGGGGTTATTGTCAACCGTTAGATACTGGAAGATAGATCGAAAGAAAGAGAGACAAACAGAGGGAAAAGAAAAGAGAAAGAAAGAAAATAGATATGAGATAGAGAAGAGATAGAGATGGAGATAGAGATTAGAGAGACGGAGATAGAGATAAACACAAACACACAGAACACAATCTAGAACAATCTGTAAATATCTTATTGGGCAAATCTAGACCAAGCTCACCTGGACAAGTGTCAGAAATGCAGTATAACCAATTGCATCTGGAAGATCTAAACTTGTTTCTAGACTCAAAAACATTAGCTTTTTTCTTTTTTCTTTCTTTCTTTCTTTCTTTCTTTCTTTCTTTCTTTCTTTCTTTCTTTCTTTCTTTCTTTCTTTCTTTCTTTCTTTCTTTTTTTCTTTTTTTTAATCACAAACACCGTGTAGCATGGTTAGAAGCATGGGTTGGGGATCAGGTGTGGCTGCACATTGATATAGTAAATTGACAGTCTTTGGAAACCGCAGAAATCTAGTAAGACCCAGTCGACTTGGATGCCATATGGAAATAACCCCAGGTCAACCTCATAATATCATAAGGATTACAAGAATCAAACCATATGAAGTACATAGTGCCTGACACATAAGAGACTGTTGATAGATGTTATCCATTACTATCATTTCATGACATGGTCTTTGAATGCTTAAATTCATACACTTACAGTATTGAAATTGGGGCCCTTTGTCTGTCTGTCTGTCTGTCTGTCTGCTCTCTCTCTCCTTCCTCCCTCTCTCATTTCTTTCTCTCTTTCTTCTTTCCTTCCTCTCTCTCTCTCTCTCTCTCTCTCTCTCTCTCTCTCTCTCTCTCTC
>NC_034591.1:153094879-153105932 GCF_900095145.1 Mus pahari
TCTTTCTTTCTTTCTTTCTTTCTTTCTTTCTTTCTCTTTCTTTCTTTCTTTCTTTCTTTCTTTCTTTCTTTCTTTCTTTCTTTCTTTCTTTCTTTCTTTCTTTCTTTCTTTCTTTCTTTCTGTCTTTCTCATTAGATAGAAAACTTCGATTTGGATTTACCCAACTAAGATTATGGATGTAACCTGATTCTTACCATCCTCAGTAAGCATTTTAAGACCTCTGGGAATCACATTGTGGTAGCTCATCTTCATTGTCAGCTTGTCTGGATTTAGAATCATCTACGAGGCACACTCTGGGCAAGTGACTCTGAGGACTTTTCCGGATAGAATTAAGTAGGGTGGGCAGGACCTGTCTTGGATGTGTGTATCACCATCTACGAGTCTGAGCTCTTAGAGTGAGCCAAAGGAGGAAAGGAGAAAGCTACCTATAGCTAAGCATTCCCCTACCTCTCCCTTCTGGGCTGGGAGATGTGAGCCAGCTGCCTTATATATTCTGTACCCAGGTGAAGGCTGCTCCCACCCCCACACCTTCCCAAGCTCTACACTCAGCCTGTGAGCCCAACTTCACCTCTCCTCTCTAAGTCCTGTTTTGTCAGGTGCTTTGCCACAGCCACAAGAAATGTTCCTCATGCAACCTGCAAGTGATGGTGTGCAGTTTGATGGGGTGCTATCTCCCAGAGTCTGATCTGAGTGGGAAGGACAGTGGCCGCATCCTCCTCCCACTGTAACCCTCTTTTCCTTCCTCTTCGGGTCCAGTGAGTCTTATAAATAAACCTCAAGCAACCCATTTCCCCTGTTCTCTGCACACCCCCCCTCCCCGTTTTGGATAGACTGCTGTATCCCATATCATAGCACTTGTCATAGATTGTTGCCAATATTTGTTTACACTTGTTTTAATTCCTAAACTATGTAATTAATAGTGTTGTTTAATCTTGGCATTGCTAGCATATAATTTCTGGCACTTCGGAAGCTCTCACTAATTGCCAAACAAATAAATGCATGTGTATTATTATAACACATATAGATATTGTATTATTTTTGTCGACACATTATTAAAAATTATTCTTGATAGAGTTTGCTTAATTGGAGTAAGTGTAAGCTTTCTGGAGGCTGTAGGGCCAACAGGTAAATGTTCTAATGTTGTACTGTGCCCATCTGGTTTAATATAAACAGTATGAGGCACTGCCTATGTGGTATCACCTTTGTTATGCCTTTGCCTTTGGAAGTCTCTTTCTGACTTAACAGACTTCAATATCTAAGACCCCTGAGATGTTCACATGTTCACGGGTGGGTGGCGTTTCCCGAGGAGACAGGAACAACTGTCTCTTCTCCCTAGACAGGCCAATGATGACAGGCTCATGCTCCATTTCTACTCAAGTCTTTATTGATTCTTGAGTTTACTGGGGTTACTTACAGGAGCATAGGCACCAGAGAGGAACCTGCATCACCAAGAAAAGCCTGTTTCAGAAAGGATGCTGGGTCACGGAAGCTGCATCCTTCATCATGCTCCCAGAGTTGCAAACAGCTCTACCTCAGCCTCCTCCCTCACAGTGGCTGCTTGCTGCTCATGTAACTGGCAAAAGGGGCTGTGGAACTTGGTAATCTTCTGAGCTTCCTCGGACTTACGGACTCGTTTTCCCCTCCAGGAGGGAGATAGGATGAGATACCAGCGCGGCACTCACTTTTCAGATAGGAAAGCATGCGATTGTTCAAGGTGTGAAGCTTCAGTCAGAGGCTGGATGTGAGGGGGCTGCTGGTGAGGAAGTGGAGACAACCACAGGTTTCAAAGCAAACGCGGAGCAAGCTGAAGCTAAGCTGAGTGATCTATTGACTCTTGGGTTAGTGTAAAATCAGACAAAGGTATTAGAATAATTTCTTTAAAATAGCACTATTTTATAACTCTAACTATACATCATTTTGTTAAAGCAATGAAATATTTGTACTGAAGCAGAGGGAGTTCTCGTCTATACATCTTGTAGCTTATAGACAGTTCTTGTCCATATACCTATATCCTCCTTTTATAACCAAAGAGCACATTTCCAAGGCCCTCACTTACACTGCCCATAGTCTTATAGGTATGTTCTGGATTTTCCTTCATCGTGTGTGTCCTGTAGGGCCATGACCAGTCTAAGTCTAGGTCTAGGAAACCCTGGAAGCTGACAGAGAAGAAAGTCAGGGGATGCCAGGGTGAGTAAGCCGGCCAGGGGGCCTTCTGCTCAAACGTTTACATTGTGAACAGTTTTAAGAAATATTTTTTTGCTCCAGACTGGGTCTAACTATGTACTCTTGGATAGCCTGGAACTTACCATAACCTTCCCGCCTCTGTCATCCAAGAGGTCACAGGTGTGTACCACCATGCCCAGCCCTTCTTGACAGATAGTAACCATATTTACATCAATTTCAAATATTGTCTAGACATTGGAGTTACTCGAGGATTATAAAAATATAAATTTCTCACCATCTGAGATGTTATTTCTGTAGGCTGGAGAGGCCCTAAAATGAATTCTGGTAATTTATCTAGATGCATACTAAATGCTCAACACACATGCACACACACACACACACACACACACACACACACACACACACACACGAAGGGGCCCTTTAAATGTCTACGTTCTCCATATTGCTACTCATCATAGATGCCCATTTAGCTATTGTCATTTATGTACATAGACCAATGGTTTTCTAGATAACTCATATGTAGTCTACAAGTATGGAATTTAAGTGATTAGGTTGATAAAACATTTTATTTCAACCATTGACCTGATATGAAGGGGTCATATCTTCCTCTGTATAATCTTTTTCTAGAGTGTAAATATAGTCATTATAAAAGACTTTCAATGATAACTACATGCTGGAATGTAATGAAGAAAACTTGCATTTTATAGCTGTCATACATTTTCTAAAATCATACAATATTAAGATTTCCGATGTGGACCCTGGGCTGGCTGGAAGATACTGAAGCAGACGCTGCCTGAGGCCCCACAGCCCTGACTGGTGGGAAAGATAGAAAAAAAAAATGGAGCTGTGTGTGCCCTGAGGGGAAGGGCAGAACTGGAGACATGATAGTGCTGACAGGGTAGAGAAGAGGCTGAAAGCTACTGTGCTGTCATTGCCTAGCAGGGTCGGTGAAATGGTTCCGACAGCCTGGAGCTTGTGTAGATGCAAATGTGGCTCTTGGCAAGGATGGATGTCTAAGGCTCACATCCTGGATTGAACTGCCTGGAAGGACCACTGTGGTTCATGATGCCATCAGAGGATATGTTGGTGTCTGTGGTCCACGCTGCTTCCCAGACTGATGAAGCCTGGGATCCCTGTGGACATGTGCAGTCCGTGCCACTGACTGATGCCTTGGCGATGACCTCAGGCTTTGCTGTCTTGGGAAGCCATGCCATGTTGTTGTCTGTGGCCTGCGTTACTACTGAAGCCCATTAAGATGTCTGGGCTTGGGGTTGTGGCCTGAAACCATGTTAATTAATGTACATGGGCACAGGGGGGCTGGTCCCGCCCCTTGGTGGCCTCTGTATGATGACACAGGCTGTGGATATTGGAGAGTTGTTCATAGGTATTGTTGGAGAACTGGCCCCTCCCAGCACTAGCTGATACACTGTGTAGTGGTATGGCCAGGGAAAAGCCTGCCTCACCTCTCCTGGAAGAGCTGGCCCCTAACTTCACCAGCCCACCCAGAGCACGGAGGTGTGGGTCGTAGTGTGGGCAAGGGAGCGCTAGCCTCACCCTGCTTTGGCTACCACATGTGTCTCCTCAGCTGATGGTGTCTGGTGCAGATGCAGGCGGAGAACGACTCATCCTTCCTTGTGGGGCTGACCACCAGGAATTTGACCATGCTCCAGTGAACATGTGGACCACACAAAATGGATTGTGGGGGGTGGGATCATGGGGGAAGTGGGGCAGACATGGGAAGATTGGGAGCTGAGCAGAAATCAGGGTACATGATATAAGATATCTAAATAATCAATAAGAAATAATGATTAAAAAGAATTTAGATTTTTTTTTTTTTTTTTTTTTTACTTTTTGAGACTAGGTTTTTAGGCTATTTTCTAACTCACTAATATACTCCAGGCTGTCCTTGGACTCGGAACAGTCCTCCTATCTTAGCTATCCATGATTATAGACATCTTACTCTACTCTTCATTAATTTTTTGCCACCTTCTAGTTTGAATACCAACATAAAAACTTCACTGTGCCATTTTCAAGCTTATATTGTTTAAAAGGTTATACGTAGCTTTAAATGATTATCAGTTAACATGGTGGATTCATATCACAATGCGTTTTGCCCGACACAGTTGTGAAGACATCTGGCTGCTTCCTCTCCAGACTTACTTGGCCTGAACAAAACTTGTCTGGCCCCAGAATGGCAGAGGAGCAAAATTCTCAGTGGTGAGGACTGGCTGCTTGTCTGGTCTTTAACAACAGCCATGGAGAACTTACAGACAAGAGTTTATATCTTTAAATGAATCTTCGTAGCCATATTCTAGAATGACCTTGAAGTTAATTCCTGGTGCAGAGTTTTTAATCACAAACAATGCTGTATGATTAGCAGCCACTTCCCAGAGTGTTTACAGGCATATGTTTACATAGTGAGTCAGTTGCATGGGCCCAGTCATGGCCCTCGGTGGCTGCACAGACAAAGATCCTCAGCATGGCCTCCAGTGGTTACTCAAGCCACTCACATCAGCATGGCTTCCCAAGACAACCAAGCCCAAGGGCATCACCAAGGCATCAGTCAGAGGCACAGACTGCAAACCCAAACCGTTGATGTCTGCGGGGGGATTAGGTACCAAACTCTACAGATGCTCAAGTGGTTCACATTTGCATATACCCTACACATGCCCTTTTCTTCACCTTTAGGTCTGTCCAAACTCTTGGCTCTGAAACACAATGCTGTTCTACCTGTGAAAGTGCATACTCTGAAACCTCAAATGTGAGTCACAAAAGGAAAATCTCATAATGTTTTAAGTGAGTTTATAATTTGTGCTGAGCCACACTCTTTCCTGGATATCCATGACCCTCAGGTGACAAGTTGGACACACAGAACCATCATTTCCAGGTGACTTAAAATACCACCTGCAGGGCAAAGACTGCTTATGACATTGTCTCACCATGCTGATTATTTAATTATGACCAAAATCGTCTGAGCCTGTTTAGTGCAGATGCAATCTCCTCCTGCTTGGATAGTTGGTTTCTACAGTCAGCTGAATTCATAGATACAGTACACAAAGATACAGGCCTACTGAAGAGTTGCCTTCTCTGTATAACATAGGGCCAATGGGAGATACTGCACTTATTAGATGACTTACATATCTATCAGGGAACAGTATGTAAGAAGATACTATAAAGAAGGAACTTCATAGCTCTAGATTCCCTATAGAAGGCAAACCCATGCAGCTGGGGAGACAGCTTGTTGTGTAAGCATGAGGTTCTGGGTTCAGATTCAAGCACCCGTGTAAAAAGCCAGGGCTGCAAGCCATTTCCCATCATCTCTTCTCTGGGGAGGTGGAGATGGGCACATGGCTAGAGCTCATTGGCCAGCCAGATCAGCTCAATTAATGAGCTTCATGAACATCTCAAAAAGATAAAAAATAAAGTGGAGATGGGTGGGCACAGGTATTTGTTTCCAAGGCCGACTACCTGATTTCAATCAACAACACCCACATGGCAGAACAAACTGTCTCCTGAAACTTGTCCTCTGATCGTCACTTGCACACTGTAGATAAATGCATGGTGTCATACGTGTGCAAAAGCACATAGACGCGTGTACACACACACACACACACACACACACACACACACACACACACACACACACACGTTGCTTTGTTCTGTGGACTCTGCTGACCTCTGAGGATAATCTGTGGACTCTGCTGGATTTCTATAGGAATGAATGTGAGTGAAGTTGTCCTCCCCTCAATGGTTGAGCAAGCTCTTCGCCCGAGGTCCTGCTGATAGGGGCTAATGTAGTGAAGGAGAGAAGGGGGTGGAGTGGGTTCCTTTCCCCCATCTGACCTTCCTGGGTAGCCACATTTTAGTTTAAGTTTGCGCAACACTACAAACAAAGAATATTTAATACATAAGCAGGCGAACCAGAGATATTTTATCTTTATTATAGATAAGTAAAGATCTAAATATTTAAGACTATTTAAATCAAACTTGCAGAATTTGTGGAAAGGGACTGTAAACCTCCCACAAATTTAAAAATATGAGAAATAAGGCTTTCAATTCAAGCACCCAAACTTCAAAGCCCTTGGTCTGACAAGAGCATTAAAGCAAGTGTCTAAAGGACCAGGACAAGTATTCAAATGTAATTGAGGTCCTCCTTAATTACTTAATTAAGACACAGCTACATAGGGAGGGATGAGGACTCTGCAGTTTCCAGCCCAAACAGCAATTTTGCTTCTTGCTGTAGGGATTAACTTTGAAACTTGGTGGCTGATTGCACACGTGTCCCTTCATCAGGAAAACGAAGTCCAAAGGGGGCAAATAGAACTCTCGGCTACTGAGTGTGGTCCAGAGGCCCTGAGTTTTATGGACAATATGCCTTTTAGCCATTAGAACAACATTATATGGTGGAGATTATGGGCCTCATTTGCTGAAAGCTAAACTCAAAAGCTTTAAGACCATGGACAAGAATATATAGCCTGTGAAAGGTAGAACCAGACATGGAGCTGGGCAGGTGTTACCCCAGGGTCTCTCTCTGCTCTTTGTTGTGTGTGTCATCATCTCCAAGGGTCTGAGCGCATGTTACATGGAAGAAAATATCTCCGCTGGTGATGAGGGTGACATAAGGGAAGGGTTAACACTGAGATTTTCGTCACATTAACAAGCACATCATCCAGGAGTCTAGATGAAATTTTCTCTTTAATCTCTGAAAAGAAATCACACCAAGCAATTGTCAAATATTGACCTTTTCTGAGCATGTTCACATACACACACATACAGACATGTTGTGCACACACATGTATGTATGTATGAATGTATGTATGAATGTATTTAGCCTATATCTACTTGATTCAGATAGGAATGGCAACAAATGTCCAAAAGAAGATTCTGTCCAATTTCATGTTATAGAGCCAACGAAGTTATTGAGGTTTCTTATACAAACACAACTGACTCCCTGATAGCTATATCTTCAGGAAGTTCTCTGTGTAACTTAGGGTTAACTACACTAGCAAAGAGTCTGAGGCTGTTATCATTCACCTCTTAGAGACCCCCAAAGAGAAGAAAGACCACGTAAAGCTCTTTGGGCTTTGTGAGCCTTAAACTCCCTATTGATCACCACAGGTACTTTTCTTGAAGGTAGCAGTGGCTATGTCCATCCTAGAGGAAAGAGCTACACAATAGCAACCAGATGACATCTCTCACTCATCTGTACCCAGGAGAGAAGATCACTTACACTCTAGAGAGTCTTCTAAGAGGCTCTCTATTCCTGGATAGGTAGAAAGTTAGAACTCTGAACTCCAAAGGTTCATAATCTGTGTTGAAGTTCCTCCATTTGCCAACTAGATGTATTTGGACAAATCAGTGTGTATTCCCACACCCTGGTTGACTTAATGGGGGTGCTAGTACTACTCATGTGTGTGCCTCCTGAACTTGTGATAAGGAGCCCAGAGTGGTAGTGCAGGCTTTAACCTCAGCATTAGGAAAGCAGAGGCAGGAGCATCAGTGTGAGTTTAAGGGCCAGTCTTGTCTACATAGTGAGCTTTGAGACCAGGTCGGGCTTCACAGTAAGACCCTGCTTCAATAAATAAATAATTAAAAATAAAGAATAAATGAACAAGCAGGTAAATAGAGGAATGCATAGAAAGAATCTAATAAACTATCCAGGGTAAATTAAAAACAAAACAAAACCAAATATACATTACCCTCCCCCCCCCCCATCACCTCATAAAGTATGTTTTTACCAGTAAACTAAGTTAGTAGAGATCTCTCTTTTCGTTTCTGGGTATAAGGGCTAGAGGGTTAACTATTATTTCTGTCCAGGCTCACAAGGCTTACTTAAAGAGAGTACCTCCCAAAATATCATCCTCATAATGTTTAGTGCAGTCAAATTTTACCTGGCATATTCTCATGTCTGGCTCTGAGGGTAGACATCTTTGTTTACCAAATTTTGGAAGTGCAGTCCGATGATCCCAGAACCTCAGACTCACTCTCTGCTCTATCCTTATTAGAGGAAGAAGGACTTCATTATTTTCTGGCGAGGTTGGCTTTAAAAGAACCAGTGACATTCTGAGTACTTTGAATCTGAATAGACAACACCCAGAAGACTGCTAAGAGGATGGAGGATTGTGAATGCCAGGGCCCTGAAAGACAAAAAGAGGCTCTCTCTCACCAAAGAAAACCAGGAGACCTAAAAGATAGCTCAGTGCTTAAGAGCACCTACTGCTCTTTTGAAAGACTGGAGTTTGGTTCCCAGCACCCACATCCACATTGTGTATTTCACAACTTCCTGTAAGTCTAGCTTTATAGATTCGACACTCTCTTGCCCTCCTCTCATCTTTGTGGGCACTGCATGCATGGGGTGCACGTATGAAGAAGCAGGTACACATAAATGTAACTTAAAAAAAAAGAACAAAGAATCAGATGGTTTGTAAGACATCAAAGAGAAGACAGATAAGCATCCATTTCTTTTAAAGGCTCACCCTCTAAGCAGGGAAACAAGAGATGGTCAGGACCTCTGAGCTTCCTGGAATTTCCATCAGAACTACGAATATTCATGCAGTAATTTGAAACCTGACAATTTTAACCAAGAGCTAATTTGGAGAGTGACAGTTCAGCCTGGAGATGTATGTTGATGGCCACAATCTTTGTCAGTTTGCTTCAGTGGCAAGGAGATGGACCAGATGTGGGTGTCAGGGAATCTCCCTAGCTGATTACGTTGCTGTAGACACACAGAGGCCACATCTGAATTAGCTCCAAGGATCTAATCAGAGTGAACAGACTACTTGAGTCTGTGATGGAGACATATCGGCAGCTGATGAAGGCTGTCTAGAGGGATTTTGGTGAAAAACCAAAGTATATAAATGCTGAAAGCAGTTTGATTCCAGGGTACAAATTAAGAATAATTCAAATGGAAATGATTATGCTAAAAATTCATTATTTTCTTGACATATTTTCTTTAAAGTTTGTCTTTATAGGTATGAATCATTTAGAGTAACTTCTCTCAACTCACAAGTGACTTAAAATATATATTAATTTATTATTATTACTTTTTTTTCGGTAGTACCTCATATGGCTCAGGCTGGTCTCTAATTTACTGTGTAGCCAAAGCAAGATTTGAACTCCAAATCCTTCTACCTCTCAGGTGCTCAAATGACAAGTACGTACTCCTATGCCCAACTTTAAATGTGTTTTTTAGAAAATATATTTTAAAATGTTGATTTTTTTTGCCAACCTTTAGCTACTTATTCCCCATAGTCCCATTAACAGTGTCTATTGGTCTGTGCCAGTTAGCCTAATGCAATGATCAAAGCTTGAGCCTGAGGAATCAGAAGCTTTGCTTACTAGATCTGTGCTGTCGCACAGGTCCTTTTACCAACACAATTAGGTAACTCTAGCCATCGCCTACGTACCAAATGTGTTTCCTATTGTTTGCTGGACACCTTATGCATATGGATCATGTGCCTACTAATGTGATTGATCCTACTCTTCCTTGATCTCTTCTCATGAGGGGCCTGATGCACTTTTGCCTTGAAGTTTAGTGCAAAACTTGTTTTCTTTGCCACCCTCATGTTGGGAATAGACAGCTAAACCCGCTTAGTCCAGAGTCATAGGGCTGCAAAGTAAACACCCTTCAAGGAAGGACACTTTCATGTCTACTTTATAGTTTTTAGGTGTATGTGATATCTATCTCTATCAATATGTATGTGTGTCTCATGTATATAAAACAGAGGGAGGGGGCTGTGATACGGGGAAATGTCATGTAAGTAGGATATACACTACTCTATGAAGGCTAAAGCATCGTCCATTTATAGATTCATCTCTTATCACCTGTGTGTGTCTCTGTGTGTGTCTGTGTGCACATGTGTGTGGATCTGTGTGTATGTCTGTATGTCTTTGTGCTTATGTTTCTGTGTATGTGTGTGTGTGCATGTGTGTGTGTGTCTGCATGTATGGCGATATTCACGTGTGCACATGTGTGTGTGGGGGTGTGCTTACCCATGAGTGTTTTGGGGGACTTGTTGGCTGACCTCAACATGGCTTCCTCAACAGCTGCATGTTATGTTTTATTATTTTATTTTATTATTTTATTTTTTGCATTTCATTAAACTAATGCAATTTATTTGTAGTAAAATCTGATGATTTGTTATTGAATTTCCATGATTTCCGTTGTTATGTCTCACTTTTCATTTCTGATTTTATTAATTTCAATACTGTCTCTGTGCCCTCTGGCTAGTCTGGCTAAGGGTTTATCTACCTTGTTGATTTTCTCGAAGAACCAGCTCCTGGTTTTGTTGATTCTTTGTATAGTTCTTTTTGTTTCTATTTGGTTGATTTCAGCCCTGAGTTTGATTATTTCCTGCCATCTACCATCTACTCCTCTTGGGTATATTTGCTATTTTTTTTTTTTTTTTTTTTTTTTTTTTTTTTTTTTGTGGAGGCACTATGAGTTTTGTATAGTTTTGGAGGAAAACTATGACTTTTCCTCTTAGCATTGCTTTTGTTGTGTTCCATAAGAATGATAAAAATATTCAACATCCTTAATCATCAGGGAAATGCAAATCGAAACAACCCTGAGATTCCACCTCACACCAGTCAGAATGGCTAAGATCAAAAATTCATGTGACAGCAGATGCTGGCAAGGATTTGGAGAAAGAGGAACACTTCTCCATTGCTGGTGGTATTGCAAGCTTGTATAACCACTCTGGAAATCAGTCTGGCGGTTCCTCAGAAAATTGGACATAGTACTACCGGAAGATCCAGCAATACCGCTCCTGGGCATATATCCAGAAGATGTTCCAACTGGTAATAAGAACACATGCTCCACTATGTTCATAGCAGTCTTATTTATAATAGCCAGAAGCTGGAAAGAACC
>NC_034591.1:153109126-153152509 GCF_900095145.1 Mus pahari
ACACACACACACACACACACACACACACACACACACACACACACACACAAGCACACACACGTATGTATATAAACACACACACATCTTTATCTTAGACAATGTTTCTTTTATATGCAATGCTGCACAATATAATTGACCATATACAGCTGTCTTTCAAGTCATCTATTTACTGCTGGTAACTCGTATACCAAGTGACCCCTTTGCAGCATAGACCATGTGGGGCAACAGCAATCTTTTGGTTTTTTTCAGGTTAGAAGAGAACCCATGTGAAGCCGTAGCTACTGTTGGTAGCTGACGGTGAGGCAAGGATGCTGGTGAGGCAGGGATGCTGATGAGGCAGGGATGCTGGTGAGGCTGGGATGCTGGTGAGGCTGGGATGCTTGCTTACATGTGGTGTGCTTGCCTCCAGACCTGCTTGTGCCTGATCTCAAAAGCCTACTTGCTTGGTGTTTTGAAGCACAAAGCTACTTGCTAGTCTAATTAAGTTACTTAGAAGTGCTGTGTCCTTCCCGTTTTCTCGCTGAAGATTTATTAGCAGGTATGGGGACAGCATTTATTCGAGGACTAATTACTGAGAAAGGCCTTCCTGAGTGCTTTACCCAGAGCCTCCTGAGTGAGATTTCTTCTAGCTGGAAGGAACAAGGCCTCTTTTGTAGGCATGAGGTCCTGGGACTGCTGTTTCCTGCAGTTGTCTGTGTGGTTTGTTGGCTGGGTCTGGGGAGCTCTCCTCAGCTGCAGGGCAGCCAACAGTCAGCTGCTGATGCAGAGGACTCTGCAGCTTTCCAGACCTGCCTCTCTGACTCTTCATAATTCACCCCGTGAATTTGCCCTTGCTTCCCTCTGGGTCAGTGTGCCATCTCTGGAAGGCAGCTAACTTCTTTCTCTCCTTCTTCTTGAGGCTCTGCCTATAAACTAACTCACCAGTGGTTCTCAACTTTCCTAATGCCTAGACCTCGTAATACAGTTCTCCACGTTGTGGTGACCCTCAGCTATAAAAATTCTGTTGCTACTTCATAACTGTAATTCTGCTACCATCATGAATTGTAGTATAAATACCTGTGCTTTAGGATGGTCTTATAAAACAACTCCTGTGCAAGGGTTCTTTGACCCTGGCTCATGACCAACTTGTTGAGAAACGCTGTTCTAGAGAGCAGCCTGAAGCACATAGGGCTCATCTATTCATTTTCCATTCCCACGAAATCATGCCTAACAGCCAGTGAGTTTAAAATCTACAGCTTCTTCTGTTTGGTTTTGTCACTGGCGTGGACAAATCTGGTGCCACCTTGACCCGTTTCTTCAATTACCAATGTCCACTAGGACCTGACATTCAATAATTTTAAAATTAACCACTGGCATCCTTCTTGTTGGAAGACCCTGTTATTAAGTTTGCAGCCACTACATCTGGATAAGTTCTCTGGGCTCTGTGCATAATGGAGGACTCCATTTCTCAGAGCGGCCTCCTCTTCTCTGCCTGATCTTATCTGTGGAATATCTCTAAGCACCGGTGCCTGACCTTATCTAGAGGATGAGCCTGCACAAAACTTCCTGCAAGTGCGTCATGGTTCAGCACAGAAGTCCAGCCCTGCCCTTCTTGCTGTGTGATAATTAGGTGCTGTGTTATGACCAATCAGTCCTTCCTGCTTGTAGCCAACAAAAAGTTAAAACTTCTGAGGAAAGTCATGTAGCCCGTGGCCAGATTACATGTTCAACTTTCTCTTTCCAAATAAGAAACTCCCTGACAGGTTCTTGGAATTCCTCTTCATGTAAATGAAGCACTCCTGGGCCCCCAAACTAGCCAATAATGTTCACCCACATTGGAAATCCCTACCAACTTCCAAGATCTATGTAACTCTTGTTCACCCCAAATAAAGTTGAGCTGTCTCGCTGAAGTTGATTCCGAAAGCCAATCTGTTTGTACTCAGGAGGGCTGATGGACACAGTACCCAGGGAGAAGGGAGGACCATACCTTTTTGTAATGTTTGAGATGGAATGTAAGGATAAAACAAATGTACGGCAAAACAAATACTTGGACTTTGAAGTGAAGGGGAAGAGAGTTTTCAAATATTAACTCTAATGGCTATCATTTTTATGGAAATATATGCTACTTGTGGTTATGATTTCTTCCTTGGGATTATTTCCTATTCTTCTGTACCCTCACAGAATCTCTGTACCCCATCATGAGGCTAATTGCCTATGCACTTAGCATTTTGCTCATCAACATCCATGGCTTCTTCCTGATTGTTCTGCTAATTTTCTTTCTGAAATGATGACATTTCATTCCATTCCTCTATTCAAGGGTGCCTGATCTAGGTCAATCATGTGTTCCTTGTGTGCGCAGATGTTCATTCTGCCTTGGCAGCCATGTCTGCACCCCCCCACTGTTCACTGTGTTGCCTCCCTGTTGGTTTTTGCAGCCTCCTGCTTTGCCTTGTTGGGTGTCAGTGTGGTTTAAGTCGGTTTTCTAGACTCACTGATTTTTGAACGTTCCTGAGCAACTCAATACACTCCTTTTCCATAAAATATTCAGCTTACATTTCTTCAGCTTATAAATCAGTGAACAGAGAAACCACAGCTGCGTTCCGGTTGTGTGTATTTTATCCTGCAAGCAGACTGTGAGCGAGTAGAAGCTGAAGAGCTACACGGCTTATTTACCTTTGTGTCTTCTGGAAGAACAGGGGCAATTATAGATGTTAAACCAATGCTGCATTCAACTTAACCAAACATCAAGTGGTTCTGGCTTATTTCTCCTCAAGATGGGCTGTCTTTAGGTCAAATAGAGAAGTCACGGAACCAGGTTCAGATGACCAGAGCTTTCTGGAGAGAGCTTCTGAAGAAAAAGTCTCTTGTTGTTGTTCAGCAGTGGAAGAGAATAGCATCTTTCATATGACACCAAACAAAGAGCTCCCAACTCCTCTACAAAATCGACTTTCAAAAATCTCCAGGATCTGGATGCTGCCCCTGATAACAACTGGGTCTCCTTTCTCCTCCATAGCTTTTCACACTAGAGTGGCTGAGATTTCTTCAGTTTATTTCTCTTTAAGAATTTAAGGATTGGAATTTGGCATTCCTACTTTTCTGCTCTCTTGCTGGAAGGATGGTTCCCACCACATCCTAAAGTCTAATTTCTCAAATGCCCTTCAATTGCACACCAGTTTGTGACTGACTGACACAGGTACATCTGTTTACTCTCTCCCACCAGAGTTAAATCTGGCACGCATTGAACTCCTCACCTATGAAACTGTCACCTTGTCACCATCTACCATCCTTAAAGTGAGAAGCATCACACAGATAAGTAGAATGGGACATATTTTTGTCTATCCTATTATGCTGCTCACGCCAACCAAGTTTACATGAAATCTTGTTTCTGCAAAGGACATTCTTCCTTCCAGTTTTTGTCACCTGTGTACAGAACAAATGAAGCAACTGAGCAGGTACATTTAGATCTGCACACCAGAGCTGATCAACAGGAAGGATGCACACTTAGTGTCTGTGTTATTCAGGGACTTTGCACTTTTGTCTAAATGACTCAGGAAGGGACTCAAGGGGAGTCAGGACTAGGGCAAACTGATCTTACCTCCCGAGATCATAGTCTCTGGTTTAGCTTAGGTTTTATATGTTTTGTGTCTTCTTTAAGGACCATTTGGTGGCTGATGCCAAACAATGACAGAATAAGAAACACAAATCCTAATATGAAAGTATGCCGAGGTGATGCTACCTCCATAATATCACTTGTGTGTGTGTGCGTGTGTGTGTGTGTTGTAGTTAGTTATTTTCTACTTGGTGACTTGATATTTGACATTTAAAGAAAGAATTAGCCTTTGGTTCAATGTATTATAAGTATCCTGGCTTTATCTAAGCACCACTGACTTTGAAATGACTATTAAATTCCTTTGCCCTGGAATGATGGTCAATTGTTTTATATGTTTGTTTTCTTTTATTGAGGCAAGGTATTCCAGGCTGACTTCCAACTCCCTGTGTAGGTAAGGCTGACCTCAAACTCCTGATTCTCTTGCCCCCAAACCCTGGGATTACAGGTGTGAACCAGCACACTCAATTCATCATTGACTCATAAGCCGTAGAGATCTACACCAATAATGACACTTGTATTTACCCATGACATCAATGGTATGGAGCAAGTTGCCTGAGTAGAAGGGACAGAACCTCAGCACCTCTTGTCTCAGTGGGTATCGCCTTGTGCATATTCTTAAAAAGACAAACACTGCTTTCCCAAACCATTCTCCTTTCTGCTTTCTTCCATTCACTCACTATGAAGGTATCAGCGCACTTCCAGACTCTCTCAGCCTACTGACTTATGCTGTTCCCTTGACTCTGAGGTACCTCTTCCATGGGTATCCTTTTCTGTCTGTCATTATGGCCACCACCATGCCCTGGTCTTGCCTCCCTGGCCTTCTTTATTATGATGGATCTTCCTGAGGTCCTCAGTTGCACTCTCTTCTCTTGCCTAGTAACCCTCCACTGCCAACAGATCCATCTTTGTAGAGGGATAGCCCGTCATTTTATTTCTTGCTCAACAAAACATGGATGCCTCATTCCAGTGATAATAAAATTCAAATTTCATAGTGTGATATTCATTGTTATGATCTGAAACCAGCCATCAGTTAAGTGTTAAACTGCATGTAGTATAATTTTCCTCCTGCTATCAAGATTCTACTATTATTATTATTATTATGTTTTTTTGCATTACAGGCTTTCTCTCTTGCTTCTCACTGTAGGGCTTCATTCACTGTGCCTTCTGGCTATACTAGTCATTTCAAAATATGCACCATACTCCCCTGCATCTGTGGCTTGTTAACACCTGTTCATTTTGAGCGAAGTTCTTATTCATTCCATTTTCCTGAGCCCCAGATCAGATTTATTCTTTCTAAAAACCTCAAATAACAATTTGTTGTGATTCCCAGTTGAAATTAAACTCTTCTTTGCTCTGTGTTATTTTAATGACTTTTATTCTACGTATATATCAATTGAGCTTAAAAATTATTGAAGTGCATATTATTTTCTACTGTGTGGATAAAATATTGTCAGGTCAGAGGGAAATTGTTTTGTCTGTATCTTCCCCTCATCTCCTATTTATGTGGGTCATCTTTTCATGTAGATCTTAGTGTATGCACCCCCCTGACTTGAAGTTTTCACTGACCCCATGTGTATGTCAGCAGTCCTCAAAAACATTTCTTGTAGCATAAACTTCTCGTTAACAGTATACTACACACAACTGTTTAAAGTATTCCTTGCCAGATTATAAACGTCTCACTCGCTGTTATGCTCCCTGTAATTGGTTCAATGTTTAGCACATAAGAGTAAATATTTATCCAATGAATGAATGAATTTAATTCTGTTTTGTTCACTTCATAACTACAAAACCAAACCTTCTGCGTTTGATATACTGAGTATTCAGCAAATGCATACACTATAATGTAGCACCATCCCTCTGTACAGATGGGGCTAGGTCCCAATAAACACATCGAAGTAAAAAAATGATGTGAGTCACAAATCTTTTTTTAACTGACAAACTTCAAGTTCAAGAAATTGTAAGACGGATTATTATAAGTCCAGATGATTTTGCATTCTTGACTTATGATGTGGGTGGGTCCTGACAGACCAATTTTAAAGTATAAGAACCACATGACAATACAAATTAAAAACACAAATATATTTGAAAATGTCTTTGATGATTAAAAAGGTTGGGCATAGGCGCAGACGGTCATAGGATATGATGGAGAACATGCTATAAGGGGTCACAGGTCCCGAAGGGGTGCTCCATTTTAGCATGTTTCACATGACAGTACATTACTGTGCTTCACCTCCTTATTTTATTAATAAACTTTTAGTACCTGCTGCTAGAAAAAGGAAACAAAACACAAGATAAGATGCTATGATTGCAGTGCCCAGATACAGAGAAAATGGGCAGAGAATGTGTCTGTGGGGCATCAGTCCCAGAAACTCCACAAGCTCCTTTACAAGTCTATTTTTTTTCTAATGACTTTTAGATACAGAAAGTCCAAAAGATTGATTCTTTTCTTCCAGGAAGTGCAAATTATTAATAAGATCTTAGTGTATTTTATTTTGGAAACTGGACTCTGAACTTCTTCAGCAATGGTAGCCCTAACTAAGAAACCAACCTTCTGTTATTGTTTTACCAATATTCTGGCTCACCAGCTAAGCTAGAGGCTTGGATAGAAAGCCTCTTGGATGACCTTTTCTGCTACCCCAGCACAAGGCTTATAACAAACAAGTGCCCCTGTGCCTGGCTTTTACCTGGATACTGGAACTCTGAACCCAGGTCCTCATCCTTACATAGCAGGTACCACTGAGCCACCTCCCCAGACCCCAAACACTTTTATTTGGTTTCAGTGTTTGGCAAAGGATGACCATCAAAACACCATGATCAAAGCTACTTAGGGAGGAAAGGACTTATTCCATTCAGAGTTCTACATGACAGTTGTTCACCATCAAAAGCAGCGAGGACAGGAACTCCTGCAGGGTAAAAGCCTGGAGGCCGGAGCTGATGCAGAGGATGGGTGCTGTCTACTGGATTGCTCCTCATGGCTTGCTCAGCCTGCTTTGTCATAGCTCCCAGGAACTGGCCCAGGGACAGCACCACACATAATGAGCTGGGTGTTCCCCCTTAAATCAATAATTAAGAAAACGCTCTATAGGCTTGCCTACAGTCCAATCTTATAGAGGTAAGCTTACCCACTTTTCAGAGGCTTTTAGCTACAGCAAATTGACAAAAACTATCCAGCAAAATTGATGCCTTGTCAAGTTGACACACAAACACATCACGGTTAAGCCACAACCTTCCCTTTCTTATTCATCCCCGGGATTTCTCATTTTAATGATTACTGGCTTTTAAGCCAGTAATCACTTTAAAAGGCACACAGTCTTTACAAATCCAAACACATTAAATTTTCAGTCTCTTTAAAATAGCCAATCTCTTTTAAAAACCCAAAATCTCTTTTTAAATTTCAAAAATCTTTTCAGCCGTGGGCTCCTGTAAAATTCAAAATTAAGTCAAATACTTTCTTCATCAGGGAAGAACCAGAGCATAGCTACAATCTGAATAAAGCAGAACCAATCTCTAACAATACAAAACCACTCAATGTCCAATTATCTGGGACTTACTCACAAACTTCTGGCCTCCTCCAAGGGGCCTGGGCTGCTTCTCTGGCTCTGCCTTCTGTGGCACACACAGCATGTCTTCTAGTCTCAAGCTGGCTCCACTCCACCATTGCTGCTATCCTTGGTGGTCATCCTATAGCACTGGCATCTCTGAAACCGCTGGGCTCCTTTGCTACCCCAGGGCTGTGCTTTTACCAGCATCTTCTCCTGAGCTCTTTTCAGGGACTCCAGTGCTACATCCACTCCAGTAGTGACACGCATGACAGGACTAGAAACCTGGACGTAGTCCCGAGGTGAAAAGTTCATGGAAACTTAGTGGCATTCTATATAACGAATGCGCCAAACTTGTCCTTGGGAATGGATCTGTGTGCTTTCTTTCAGTATTGTTTTATTACAGATGTCTCCAAGCAATCACTTGCCAAATACCTAAGCAAAATTGAAATTTGCTTCCTGGCCTTCACCAATGCCCTAGGTAGTCCTTGAGCAGACCATGGGCTTTGAATTCAGTAAGAATGTTGCCTATTCAGTGACATTCAGAATTGCCTCTAGTATTGTAAGAGAGATAGTGAAAGAAATCAGGTATTACTATCTACTACATAGAGTTAGAAATCTCAGTGCAAGCTTAGCAAAGTAAGTTTAGAATTCTTATTATAGTTATGTATGGCAGACTACATTACTTATTAGTAGAAAGTCTCCCACACTATCACTTAGAATAAAAGCCAAGTTGCTCCCACATACAGGAATTTACAATGGTTTAGGAAGTAGAGTATTGCATTATTCATGAGAAGGTTAGCTAGAGTGGAATTCCCTAATTAGAACCATGACTTGGGTGTGAAAGCCCTTGCCCCGGGAGTGTAAAGACCTCACACCTGGTTTCTAAGACTATAGCTGACCTTAGATAGAGCTGACTTTGTCTCAGTTGTTTTATTGCCCAGTTCCTGCCAGTCTTGGTGTTTGCATTCCTCTGTTTTGTGTAAGAGTCATTAAGCATCCAGTAACCTTATTGTACCTTGCGGATGTGTCACCTAACTTCCCTATTTCCTTCTGTATAAAAAGTTTGATGCTCACCCTGTAGGTGGAACAACAATATGAACTAAGCAGTACCCCCTGAGCTCGTGTCTCTAGCTGCATATGTAGCAGAAGATGGCCGAATCAGCCATCATTGGGAAGAGAGGCCCCTTGGTCTTGTAAACTTCATATGACCCAGCACAGGGGAAGGCCAGGGCCAAGTAGTGGGAGTGGGTGGGTAGGGGAGCAGGGGTGGGGGTGGGGTATAGGGAACTTTTGGGATAGCATTTGAAATGTAAATAAAGAAAATAATAATAATAATAAAAAAGAAAAAAAAAGTTTGATGCTCGATTTGACAAATTACATTCAGATACAGCACACTCCCTTTTGGCCGTATTTGTTTGTCATTTCTCGACAACTCTTTGCCCACCTGACCAGGACCCTGATTTCTCCCATGGNTTGNGANGGGGGGGGGGGGGCGACAAAGGCCAGTCTGAGGCACTCCAGCCCTGCCACCCAGTGCCAAGCCTCAGGGGCTCCCCAGGACCCTTCACACTTTGGAAAACAGTACCACCTGGAAGATTTTCTTACCCTACCAAGTTCAGCTTTGACCATGTCTGGAACACACCTACCATGCACTGACTCTCAGGAACCCTGTTTCAGAAGATTCCATCTCAACTCCGCTGCTCTCTTCCTAAGCACCACTGTTCTTTCCACTCCACCCGGCCAGCATGAGATATCCCAGCACAGCATAGGCTTCACTTTAGAATTTCTGGTTTCTTGTTAATCACAGCAGAGTCTCCAGCTCCAGATGACTGGAAATACAGATTCTTCACACAAAAGGCCCAGCAGAGTCTTTGTTTCTCTCTGAAACTTCACAAGCCAGGCTCTGTACGCTGCACTACTCCAAATATTGTTATCTTCCAAGCTCCTACAGAACAGCTCCCCAAGCTCTCAATGGTTAATGACATTTCTAGCCCAAAGTTCCAGTGTCCTTCTGTACATCTTCCCAAAACAACATGGCCAAGGCTGTCATATTAGTACTCCATTTCTGATACCAACTTCTCTTAGGGTTACTATCATTGTGCCCAAACACCATGACCAGAGAAACAGAGGGAGGAAAGGGTTAACTTAGCTTACACTTCTACATTGCTGTTCATCATGGAAGTCAGGACAGGAGCTCAGGCAGGGCTAGAACCTGGATGCAGGAGCTGATGCAGAGGCCATGGATAGGTGCTGCTTACTGGCTTGTTCCTCATGGCTTGTTCAGCCTGCTTTCTTATAGAACACAGGACTACTAGCCCAGGGATGGCACTTGCCACAATAAGCTGAGCCTCCTGCCTCCTTTAAATAACTTATTAAGAAAATGCTTTAGGGCTTGCCTACAGCCTAGTCTTATGGAGACATTTTCTTAAATGAGTTTTTCTCCTTTCAGATGACTTTAGCTCATGTCAATTTGAAAAAACAAACCAACAAACAACTCCCCAAACCCCTATCATCGCAGCTGTTGAACGAGCTTGTTTAAAAATATAAGGAATAGAATATGACCTTGAAACAAGCACATGTGCACTCCACGCATACATGCACATAACCATGAAAACATGGATACACACCAAGCACAAACAGAAAGTAAGAAAAAAATAGAGTAAACGAGAAGCTTTGACCACAGTGTTACTCTGTGCATTTATTTTATCACCAAGAGTTCACCTATTTCATAACGTCAAAGTCCTTCCATCTGTGGCTAATCTGTAAGGATGTGCTGTTAGAATCCAGCCTCACACAGGGCCTGAAGCAGCCCTTCCCTTCTCACAGACCTTCACAGGCACCCACTGAGGCATTGTTAGTGAATCTCCAGTTAACAGCTTCCCAGGAACCAGGCTTCCCCACCTGGAGAAGTGGGTCAACATCCAAGCAGAGTTTTGTGGCCATGCATCCTGCTCCTCACCTCCATCCCTGTCTTCTGCCAGGGAATCACCCTGGTTGCAGACTTGTGAATCTACCTCCATTCTCATAAGGTACAAGAAGGAATCCACACTTTCATCACCTGGATGGAAAGTGCCTGATTCTTGCCGTTGGTGCTCTGCCGTACTGTTGTTTGTGTGGCCAGGGCAGTAGTAACTCTTAATAAACTTCTTATTCCCTAAAAGTCTGTCTTAGTATCTCTCTTGAGTCCCTGTCTAAGATGCTCTGCATAAAATATACTTTCACTGTATCCCATGATCCCTGAGGTCAATAAAGCATCATTAAAGTCTCATCATCAATGTCTAAGGTCTTCTAGATTTCACCCAAAGGAGACATGGGTGGGATTGGCTGGTACTTTCCACAATCAGGCGAACTCCTTTTTAGCTGTGGATCTGTGAGATAAAATAGGTTAAGTGCTTCCAAAATGAGATGTAGGATCAAACACAATGCAGGTGCTCTGAAAGGAAGAGAGGCAGGGTAACCAGTCTGTAAGAACCCAGCAGGGCAAGCAAGCGGGAAACACTAAGGTTTGAGGATAACCCTTTTTATCAGGGTGACCTTTACTTCATGAGGTAGAAGTTGCAGTCCACTGCACTTCAGGAGACCACATCCCCATGGATTTTCTGGTGTTGGCCATGTTGCAGCTCTTACAAGAGAGTAATTGCTTCAACTTTCCCAGGGTAGCATTGCCCCCTGGTGGTTCCACAGTTGTAGGACCTTGGGGCAACTCCATTCCCATGTGTTCACCAGAAATTGTTCCAGTGGGGTTTCTCTTTGGCTGCTGGTACTCTGTAGAAGAGCATAATCAACAGTATCTCTGTCTATCTATCTATCTATCTATCTATCTATCTATCTATCTATCTATCTATCTATCCATCCATCCATCCATCCACTCACCCATCTATCCACCCACCCACCCACCCATCCATCCATTCATCCATCCATCCATCCATCCATCCATCCATCCATCCATCCATCCATCCATCCATCCATCCATATCTATCAGTCTAGTTACACTTTTCACTATATGTCTTAGTCAGGGTTTCTATTCCTGCACAAACATCATGATCAAGAAGCAAGTTGGGGAGGAAAGGGTTTATTCCGCTTACATTTCTATACTGCTGTTAATCACCAAAGGATGCAGGACTGGAACTCAAGCAGATCAGGAAGCAGGAGCTGACACAGAGGCCATGGAGGGATGCTGTTTACTAGCTTGCTTGCTCGGGCTTGCTCAGCTTGCTCTCTTATAGAACCCAAGACTACCAGCCCAGGGATGGTCCCACCCACAAGGGGGTGAAAATGCCTTACAGCTGGATCTCATGTAGGCATTTCCTCAACTAAAGCTCCTTTCTCTGTGATAACTCCAGCTGTGTCAAGTTGACACAAAACTAGCCAGTACACTATATATCATTATAAAAGGGAGGTTGTTGAGTTGGTTTACATTCCTCGAGGCTAGTTAGTCCCATAATTGACAGCTATGCACACTGGTGAGGCAGAGATTCTGTTCTGTCTAAGAAGCTGAAAGCCTCAGCGTCAAGGGCCATGATGGAATTCCAATCTGATGCTGAGGCCTAAAAACCTCAGGGACAATATTTTGTGGGTGTCTACTGTAAGGCTTAAGAAGCAGGATTCTAATGTCTACAGGTTTCCTGGGTTTCCTGGGTCCCCTGGGTTCTGGGGGGTCTCCTAGGCCCCATAGATATCCTAGGTCCTGTAGCTGTCTCCTGGGTTCCCTAAGTTCCTCGGGTCCCTCTTTCAGATCTGTACTACCCAGAAGGCCTTGGGACTTTGCACCATCTTGACTGTCCCTGGAGCTGGGTCACTTATTGTCTCTATAACAGCAGCTGGCTTTCTCCGGCCATGAGTAATCTCACTGTCAAATGGCTGCTTGGCTGCACCTTAGGCTCCTTTTCCCCCTTAAGCAAGGTGTTATCATGTACAAGGATTTAGGTGACCAGGCTGGCAATCAACCACATTGTTGTTCTGTTTTTCTTTTCACAAGTTCTGTATGTAAGCCATGCTGCTCTTTCCCTTTCTTGATGCCCTGAGAAGAGGACTGGGTAACATCTCCCCCCACCAGGAATCCTAGATCATTGCTGCTACAGTCTGTCTTCCAAAGAGATCCCAGGACATGGAGATAATTCAGTTCAGTTCTTTAGATAAAGAGTGACTTTCCATGTTCTAATACCTTGTTTTTTATTTTTTCCTCTGGTCTCCTCTGAGGAGGATTCTCTTTTATAACCATCTAAATAACCTTTATTCCCTACAGCCCACCTCAGACTCACCAATGTGCACTATCTAAGCCACTCACACAGCGCTGTTCTGCCTGCCCCCCACCACCACTTTTTTAATCTTTCTAGAAATCCAGTCTTATTTTTCCCTCAGGAAATAAGTTTAACATACTTCCCTATCCACTCAGAAATTGTATTTTAGCAATGAACCAGCCAAGAATGTTTATGTTTACTGTTATAATTGTAAGTGGTGGCTTGGGTTCAACCCTTCAGTTAAGGTATGAATGTGTATATATTGACACATTTAGGTTTTTATGCAGACTCTTAAATATAGACTGCTGTATTTATGTTTGTTTCTTGTTACTTAAAGAAGTTTATACTTTAAAAGTTACTTTGAGCCGGGCGGTGGTGGCGCACGCCTTTAATCCCAGCACTCGGGAGGCAGAGGTAGGCAGATTTCTGAGTTCGAGGCCAGCCTGGTCTACAAAGTGAATTCCAGGACAGCCAGGGCTATACAGAGAAACCCTGTCTTGAAAAAAAAAAGTTACTTTGCCATTGCCATCTTTATGTAATTTCTTTCTTCCTGGCAACTGCCTGTTGCAATAACACATTTCTTCACTGTCATTACAGTCTTAAAAAATTGTAAATTATTCCCTTCCTCATGATTTTAACAGTAACTATACTACACTTGTGCACTCACAGAGCCTTGTCATTCTATACCATATGCACTCACTCTGATTTAAACGAACATGAATGTGACACAACTTCCTGTAACTCCAGTTCCAGGAGATCTTATGACTTTCTCAGTCTCCACAGATACTCTATGTATGTGGTGCATAAAAAGATAATCAGGCACACATACATACACATCAATTAAAATATATTAAATTAATACAAATACGCTACTCCATCGGTTTGAGTCCCAGTTCATTTTTACTGAGTCTGATGACAAGTGACGTTGTTTTTCACACATGTGACTATGTCCTTTTGACTGCTTAGGTCATCTACTTCTTCTTTTTCATTGAAAGAGACAACAGTCAAAGAAGCTGGCATAGTACTAACTGTTCACGGTCCATTTTTTTTTTCATGTATGCAGTTTGTGCTTTCTTTTCCAAAGCAGTTTCAAATTTGTTTGCCTTTCCTTCAACTCCCTTCTTCCCTCCCTCTTCCATCTCTCCTCCCCCTCACTCTCTCCCCATTTCCTTTATTCATTTTCTTCCTTACATGGCCCAGGCTGACTTCAACCTTCCTTTATAGCTGAGGTTGGCCTTGAACTTCTGATCTTCCAACCCCTGACTTCTGAATGTTGGGATTACAGGGTATGTGTCACCATACTGAGTTTGTACAGTGCTGGGCATGAAAGCCAGGTCTTGGTGCCTGATGGATGAGCACTCTTCTGAGGTTCTTGTGATTTTAGTACTTGCTACTGCTGAAGGAGATGCTTAAATTAGACCCTGACAACTCTTGTCTATGGTTTTCATGTGCCTTTAGAAATTTTTTTCTATTTCCTTTTTGATTTTTTGGATTTTTTCCTGACTTATGCTTCTCTAAAATGATTTTATTCTCTCTCTGTGCCTCCTGTCTTAACTTTTGTTCCTTAAATTCTTCTTTTTAATCTGCATCCCCCTCAATTTTATTTGTTCTTTGAGGGTTTTGGACAATGTATTTTGATCATTTATCCCTTTTTCTACCTTCCTCTTTATTCACTACCTTCTCTAGTCAACCAACTTTGTGTCTCCCATGTTAAAAAATCACATAAAACTTCCACAGGAGAAAGGTCAGCCTACCAGGGAACACACCCCTAAAGAAAAATGACTTGCGCTACCCCCAAACTGTGAAATCCCCAAAGCTTTTTGAGTAGGGACAGGACTTGGTTCCCATTGTCGCTCTCCATGCAGGAATTTTAACTCATTTGAGCTTGCACTGGTCCTGTACATGTAATCAAGACTGCTTTGAGTTCATATTGCCTTCCTGTGTCCAGAAGATACTGTTTTCTTACAGTAATCTACCACCTCTAGTGGTTACAATATTCTGTCATTCCACTATGCTCTCTGAGCCCTGAGAGAAACAGGTATGGAATAAGTAACCTATTTCCGGCTGAACAGAGTTCACTATCTTATGCTTTCCACCCAGACCAGTTGTTGGTCTCTGTGTTAATCACTATCTACAGCAACAATAGCTTCTCTGATGAGGGTTGAGAAATATCCTAATCTATGGTTGTTATAATAAATCATTAAGGATAGGTTTAAGATTATGTCCACTTTGAAGAATAATAGTAGCAGATTCTTTCCCTAGGGCTGATGACCATCCTGGTCACAGGTCCCGGGCCACAGTAGTGGTATTTATCTAGTGGAGCTGGTCTTAAAGTCAATCAGAATGTGATTGCTTGTTCTCATGATAGTCATGCCAAGACATAGCTTGGCATGCTGGTTATTATTGTAACCTCTGAAGTTCACAGCTAGGTGATTTTTTTCCCCCAGGACTATTACAGTTAGTAGTAGGCATGAAGCTTCAGGTGGGTGCCAACTTATTTTTAATGAATGAAGAGAAGCCTAGAGAATGGAAGAACTTTACATTGTCATGGGATAGAATCTGTTATAGAGAAAGAACTAACCGAAACACCAGGAAACCAAAGAATCCAGTTAGAACATGGGCTGTGGCTCTAAATACCTCCGGAATCTCCCAGTTTTCTTGCCATTCTGTAAGGTCTTAGTAAGAAACAAAACTGCCTTGCTCACAACCTATTTCTCATTTATTTTACCCATTTTTTTCTTTGTCTTTTGCTCACTTAAAATTATTATTTTTTGGCTGTTAAATGGCATAAATTTGATTTGTTTTAAATTGAGATTCCACTGTGAGTGTTGTTTCTTATAGTCTTGTCCACTTACTCAAATACTTACCATTGCTTAGTTAGAAGTAAAAATGGACTTTCCTAAACTGTTCTGGAGAAAGAGTGGACCACAAAAGTTTCTGGACTTTCATTTTGGGGTATTTTAATTATCCTTCACTTAGCTTTAGGGGGCTGTGTCAACCCTTTGGTCTTTCTCGTAGGCTTTGTGTGTGTGTGTGTGTGGGGGTAGGTTTATCACTTTTCTTCTGGTTTTTCACCAGAGGGTGGAATATTCCGTAGAATCACATTGGTATTTCATCTTTCCAACACACTACCTCTCAACTAAAAAAAGTCCCAGAAGTCTCAGTGGGAATATGTCCTATGCTATTCAGCACTACTATTTTTTTTATGTGAAAGTATATATTTAATGTCTTTTCCGTATTTTAGTAAGACAGTTCACAATCCATACATGTTACTTTTTACTTTTGAGAAACCTGATTTTCTTTTACACAAAAGTTTTGGTCACTTACTCCTAACCTAAGCACTTCTCAAGAGCTGGCTAGTAGGATATAATTAGTTCCTAGTAGTTCATAATTCTTTTCCAATTCTATTCTGTCCCTAAGGAGAGCAACAAGCATAGTTGTCCATATGTCCTTTGGCAGTTTGTGCCTTTTTGTCTGCAATTAAATTATAACTACATTGTTTGAGCATTTATGTCCTTTTAATTACCCACCTTTAAAAACATTTGTCTTTGACTTTTCCAGAAAACAATAAAGTTTGTCACTTAAACATCACCAAACCCAGGTCCACCCGAGTTCATCTTATATTTACGCTGTTCCCTTCACTGTGTTTTAACTCTTATCTTGTTTGTCTAAGTCTTTCAGTTCTATAACCATCATTTCTACTTACTCACAGGAATTATAATTTGATGACTTCGAGATTAATTTCCTTGAGTAATTTAAAGTAATCCGTCAGGTTATCAGGTGATCTGAGAACTTTCCTATCCTCCTACAGTGGCCGTCACCATCTTATTACTTAGATCTTCGTAGCAGGCTTCTGCTCCAATGAACTGGATGGAGTCTGTCAACATCCCTTTTTTCTGCCCCCATTACATGCACACTTTCACTCTTCATTATTTTTTTTATGATCATCATATTCTTACACCTGGAAGTCCCTCTTTGTTTATTATTCCTAGAGTATCATAAAATCTCTTTTCTTCATTTTTTTTAAAAAAAATATTGTTCTGCATGCATGAGCAGTGAGTGAGTGTGTGTGAATGAGTGTGTGTGTAAATATGTGTGTGTGAATGAGTGTGTGAATGTGTGTTTGAATGAGTGTGTGAATGAGTATGTGTGTATATGAATGAGTGTGTGTGTGAACGAATGTGTGTGTGAATGAGTGTGTATGTGAATGAGTGTGTGTGTAAATGAGTGTGTGTATATGAACGAATGTGTGTGAATGAGTGTGTGTGAATGAATGTGTGTGTGAATGAGTGTGTGTGTATGTCAATGAGTGTGTGTGTGTGTGTGTGTGTGTGTGTGTGTGTAGTTCCAAGGATTGTTTACAGGTGTCTACTTTCTCCTTTCACCGTGTGGGTCTTAGGGATCAAGCCCAGCTTGTTAGTCTTGTAGCAAGTGCCTTACAAGTCACACAATCTGATGGATTCCCCAAAATCTCTTTTCTAACCTACTTGAGAAATTTGCCATACATTACACATTTCAAGGAGTTTTCATAAAAGCATTATGCACTCCATGTGCTTGGTTTATTGTCTACTTTTAATAGTGATTACCTAGAAGAATACTTTTTCATATTATTTTTTTTAAAAATAGGATTCTAGATTTTTGCTGTATAGTACAAATACATGGTCTTCTGACAAACTTAAGGTAGAGATAAGGGACTGTGCCCCACAAGAAAATACCCCAGCTCTTCACTGTGACAACTTCAGCATTTTACATCATTCTTCCAGAGCATGGGGTCTGCCTTAAGTTGAAAGAATAAGTTTAAATAAATAAGACATCTCCCTATGTTATGAAGTAATTGGTCATAATAACATAAGTAATGTGTCAGGCTATTACTCCCTCAAGGGGAAGTAAAGAAGTCAGTAGTAAACCAGAAAATCAATTTGTGGTGGATTTAATGAGAATATCCCCCAAAGACTCAGATATGTGAGTTCCTGGTCCTTAGTCGGTGGTGCTACCTGGGAAGGTTTAGGGCACGTGTCCATGTTGGGGACAGAAGTATGCCTCTTGGGTTGGCTTGGAGGTTCCAAAGCCATGTACCATCTCCAGTGTACTCGCTCTGCTTTTCTGCTTGTGGTTCAAGATGTGAGTCGACAAATAACCTGTTGCAGGAAATCTGATCACACTATTTGAACCCCAAGATTATATACTAGAAAAATCTGTTTCTGGCTGTAGTGTGGCTCAGACCTAGCACACACCCTTAATCTGTGAGCTTTCTGTTTATTGAAGACAAGACTGAATAAAGTCAACCATAGGTCAAGAGGAAGAACAAGCAACTAGTTGACAGATAGTGACCATAGGAATAAAACCAGAGAGTGAGAAGAAGCCAGGCAGTGGATAAAGAGACACACAGAAAATAGATTTCTCGAGGGACATTCAGTTTGAAGGGTTTTTAAGACAGTGTGGAGGAGAACCATGTTTTTCCTTCTGGGACATTGACTGAGGAGGAAGGACAGCTGGATGCTTTCTCTGTCTCTCTGAGCTAGCAGGCTTTCACCCCAGCATCTGCCTCCTGAGTCATCATTTGGTAAAAGTGAACGATTGGGATTTTGCTTTCAAAACAACACCAGTTTCTGCTCCACTTGCTATGCTTGTTGTGTTTGTGTGCTGCTACGCTTCCTTACTGCTGGTGAAGGACTTACCCACTGGAACCTGTAAGCCCAAATAAACCTTTCCTTCTTTAAGTTGCTTGGATTATGGTGTTTTGTCACAGCCCATCCTTCTTACTACTTTTACTTTGTTGCCATATTGATGCTGTATTCTCACCCCACCCTCCTCCTCTCTTCCCCTCTCTGTTGTTCCAGATTCTACCAAAAGTTAATAAGATATGGATACATGATATGTAGGTAAGTGATAAATAATTGACCCTGTGATTGTAGGGGCTGTGAAATCCCAATACATTTGTTGATTTGGTGAGCCAAGCCTCTGGATTATCAATCATGTCTCTCCAGACCTAGCCCATAGTCTAGGAATCAAGAGAACTGATGGTACAGTTACTATCTATTGGTCAGCAGGGCTGAAGCTCAAGGAAACAAATACTTCTACTGAAGTTTGAAGACAAGAAAAGCCTGTGTCTTAGTTCTAAGACTGTTGGGTAGAAAGAAATTTCTGTTTTATTTGTCATCCATTTTTTCATCCATTTTAGTCTTTTTAGTCTTTTATCTAACTAGAAGAGACACACCCACATTAAGGAGGTCAGTGTACTTTATTCACTCTCAAGATTTAAATGTTAATCTCATTCCCTAACACACACACACACACACACACATTTATGTAAATGTATGTACCTATAAACATACATATACACACATATGTGTAAATACACACATATGTATGTATATACATATACACATACATGCATATATATACCTGTAAACATACATATATATACACATATATGTAAACACACACATATATGTATGTATACCTCTCTCTCTCTCTCTCTCTCTCTCTCTCTCTCTCTCTCTCTCTCTCTCTCTCTCTCCAGAGTAATATCTGACCAAAAATATCTGTGCATTCTGTGGCTTACTAAAATTAATATACTACTTAAATACTGTGGACACATACATCCCAACTCAAGGCTACCTTCAGTCTTCCCCGACACCTGCGATTTACTGTAATTTTGGCTCTTATACTCCTATGTCTGCTATTTTTGATACCTGCAAGACTTTGTCAGAAAGCATCAGCGAGTAGCTTGTGCTGATTCCCTGTCTCACCCAGAATAAACAAAAGTGCTTTTCTAATTCCCTGATCATTTATATTGCTAGCACCACCTTTCTCCAGTTTCAGAGAAAATTACTTTTGTTCTCCAAAACTAATTTGTACCATGTACCCCCCCCCAGTCACCGTGATAACACCCATAATACTTACCAGTGAAGGTGCTGTGCCCCATATGTATGTATCATGTACTTACTGCTACTTCTGAACCAATAGGAACACTCCTAGCGGAAGCACATGATGGATGTACATGCGATTAATAGGCAAGTGACTGAAAAGGGAATGAAAGAAGGAAATGATCACTGAGACGATATCTTCAGTGCGGAAATTATGAAACTGTAAGCAAATGAGTAAGAAACACATTTTGTAAATTGTTCTACATTGTCATACAGTTGCGCTGTGAAGCAATCTAAGCGACGTCTTAGTTTTAAAACAAAAGATTAAACAACGGGAATTGCTAGTTGTTGTGATCACTTGTTAGGTCTCATTATATTTCCAAGCCATTCTCAATAGTTGTATTTCAATTTGTTCATGTTCCTGTGAATGTATACTTGTGTTCATTATAAAAACATGTTTCAGCTAGATTTGGCTAGGGTCTATGCACAGGGCACCAAGAAAAACACCTAGGAAATTACTCTGTTTCATTAAGTCCCTGGATGAGTCAAAGATTTATTATCATTTTAATTGAACAACCTTTCATTTTCTTTCATTTCTTACCTCCCATGCTGTCTCCCCTGTTTCTCTCTGTCCCTCTGTCTCTGTTTCTCTCTCTCTCTCTCTCTCTCTCTGAAGAATTCATTTCTCTTTGAGAAATAAACCATCATATTAGACTTCGAAGGGCTCTCAGAGTAAAGTGGCCCAACAGAATACAAATGTGGTTTTATCATAAGTATGGATCATGTTACATATTAGTTTGGATTAAAACCAATTTTCTTATGAAATTCAAAAATATAAGCAATGGAAATTGGAGAATTGACATTTCTTATTCATGTAACCTGGCAGGTTTATGCAACTCTTGGACTGGGCATCTAGAATCCTCTTTTTGTTGTTGTTGTTGTTGTTGTTGTTGTTTGTTTTGTTGTTGTTGTTGTTTTGTTTTGTTTTTCAAGACAGGGTTTCTCTGTGTAGCCCTGGAAGTCCTGGAACTTACGTTGTAGACCAGGCTGGCCTCGAACTCAGAAATCTGCCTGCCTCTGCCTCCCAAGTGCTGGGATTAAACACGTGTGCCACCATGCCCAGCTAGAATCCTCTTTTAAGTATATTTAATAAAACACATATTTTCCTCTCACTGATAACTTCATTTTAAAAACTCTTTTGACTCATTTATTGAGCATCTTCTGTATGCCAATGTTCCAGGTGTTGTCTTTAAACCTGCAATATAGAAAATTTTGTGACACACTTCTTTTATTGATCCTTAATTAAATTTGATTTTAATGTCTTCATCTTAACCACATAGAAATATAAAAGTATTAAGAAAGTAGATTAAAGTACTTGTGAGTCTATATTAAAATATACCAGGTAAATTTGTAAAGTATGTTGTAATAATTTTCTCACATTTATCCTTGTACTGTACAGGTAATAGTTTTGTAATACCAGCATTGAACATTCTGTGGATTTTTGATTTCCAGGGAATATACTTAAAATAAACTTTTACATTTCATATTCTAAATTTCTTTATTCAATTCATAGTGAATCATGTATTATTTTAATCTAATGTTGGTATGGATTTTAATTTACTTGCACTGTAAACTTTGCAACAAAATTTTTTTCTTCACCATTTTGAGCATTCCTAGAGAGAAATTTCTATCTATTCAACATTCAATACATCTTTATTGATCTGTCTGACATGCTTAATCCCAGAGTTAGGGTAATAAGAAGACCAGGCATATAATCAAGCCAGAGGTATCATTATAAAAGTGGTAAAAAGATTGTAATCTAGGACCACAAAGAAGATTAACAACTAATAAAACCACTTAGGCTTAAGTGTGGAAAGTGAAAAAGTATAACTGATTGTGTTGTTTATTATCTTATAGCCTCAAATGTGCTGTCTTGGTGCCCTTACTTGTTCAGATCAACTCTGAAATATCCCTAAGGGTTTTGCATAGTTCAGAAGTAACAAGATCTCCACAGGAAATCTCAAAAGACAGAGCCTGTGACTCTACTATGATGCAAGCATATGTCTATATGCATAAAACACAATCATTTTGGAAATTATGTTTTTATGACTTTTGATTGCAATAAATTGATTCTTTATCATCATCAGTTCAACATGGAAAGGTCAACAGGGTGTATACTGAATCTGTATTCCCAGGAAGGCATTTAAAATTGAACTGTTTGTTTTTCTTAAGGTTTACACTGAATATATAACAATAAACAGAGGAGAAATCAATATTATATTCATTATATTCATCCAGTGTTTACATTGTGGAGAGCATTTTGGGAGATTCTGGGGTGATGCAATGTAAGGTAGGTTCTGTCCTCAAGTAAGCCATGGTCCTTAGGTAAGTTGTCATATCTAATGCATCACAGTAAAGTGTTGTGTCTTAGCAGTGAAGCTTACATTCTCATTCCATTGAAATGAACACATTGTATGTGTCTACCACTCCCAGGCTATATGGAATAGTACATTGCATTAAACAGAGACTCTAACATTGTTCTATGAAAGAGGGCTTCATCAAAAATAATAAAAAGTATTCTCAGGGAAATGTAAAGAGATAAGGAGCAATAAATAATAATAACAATTATTACTGCTGTTATGTGATTTTTTCCTGGCAAGACATGAACAAAATCTTTTCATTCCAGATATAGCACCAGTGACAGGGCCTACGAAACGATTCCATATTACTGAACTAATGAGTTAACTGGGGTTGCTTTCAGGATCATGAGAGACTAAAATGAAGGCAGCTGAATCACTCAAAGGTCCACCCCAGCACAAGTGACTGTCCACAAAAGCCAAATACCAGCAGATCACTCTGCAACTTGCAAGTAGTTCAGCACTCAGAAAGTATCTCCCACCAGCAGGTTTTACTGGTTTTATTATCAAGTGGAGAGACCTCCTGGTTCTTGTAACTTTCAGGGGCTTCCTGAGTCTTGTAGGTTTGGTTTATTTCCTGTTCTTAAGGAGCCTGATTCCATGAGGAAAAGTTTCAATATGTATTAGATATTGTATTACAATTTTAGTGATATTAATTCACTCCATTTTGTGACAGTTGATTTGAATGATTTTCGTAATTACGCTTATCTTGTGCAGAAGAGAAAACCGAAGCTTTAGAAGCTAAATAAGTTGTTTGATGTCATGCATCCAGGCAGTGCTTGAATGAGGAACTTGATCCTAGGGTTTCTGGCTTCCCCATCTCTGCATTCAAGAAACACGGAGCATCTCTTAAAGTGCTCCAGGTTACATGAAGACTTACATGACAGGATCACTACTTGTAAGAGCTTTAAATCTAACTGCAGAATCCCACACGCTTGAGCCACTTAACCACCTAAGTATTAATGAAGTGAGATGAATGGATTTCCAACTGATCTTTACATGAACAAGTTGCATAAAGACCCTGCCAGAAGAATGATGCCTGCTGAAATCTTGAATCTTCTGGAGAGTCTTCTTGGAGCAAGAAGTAACATTATCTGGGAAACTTCACTAGAAGGGAACATGGAGGAAGAAGAAACCACAGCGGAGTAGGTGAGCTGCTGATGACCTGCAGAACATGCCTAGACAAGGTCTCCCCCAGCGACAATTCTGTATTTCAGAGTGCTGGCTAGTGATCCAAAAGGACAGGTGCACATAGTAGAAGAGTCTATGCAGCAAGATGGGAATTAGGCTCTGTTCAGCTCTCAAGTTGGGCATACTTGCAGTTTGGGCATAGCAGGAGACACCTTTCCCTAACCTGCCCAGAGTTCGATGGTGAGCAGGAGTTCTTCCCAGAAATGCTGCACCCATTGTTTTTCTAGACATTGCACACTCTATAGATTTCAGACTCCTAAGCCCAAGGCAAACACCTCATTTTCATTCTGGTAATTATATTTTGTTTGGTCGTTTTTGTTGTTGTGTGTTTTATGTGCTTTCATGTGTTAAGATAAGGTCTCTCATGTAACCTAGGATAGCTTTTAATTTACCATGGAGCTGAGGATAACCTCAGCTTCTTCCTGCTTCAACTTCCAAGAGCTGGGAATAGATGCACCCATCACCACACCTGGTTTTTGTGGTACTAGGGATTGAACCAAGGGCCTTCTGAATATCAGGCTAGCAGTCTGCCAAATGAGTTATATCTGTCAAGCCCTTCCTCCTAGTCATTCTTAAGGAAACCCATCCTCCTCCATCTTCTTCGGCAAGCTACTTAGCATGATTGTGTTACATAACTTAAGAGGTTTTGAGGACTATCTGACACTCTCCTACTCTGTTACAACATTCTCCAGGATGTAGAGTCAAAGACCATTGGGCAAAGAGAAGTAAGCATAAGAATAAGAACAGAAGGAACTCTGGGTTAAAAATGATGCGTCAACATTGCCCAAATGTCAATAAAGACATGTTATCAGTAGGTGACAACTGTTAAATCCTAGATAATGTATTTTCAAGTATTTCTGGATGTCTTTCTGAGTCCCAGTGTCTTCTCAGGGTGCATGTAGTGTTAAGAATGACTCATATGCCCTATCTTGTTTATCTGATATAGCATTCCACTCCATAACTTTGCCTGCTCTTGGAAGCTACTATCATACTAAGTATAGAGCTATGTTCCAGTGTGACCTCCAGTCACTGGGATAAAACTACACAGGCAATGTGTGTGTGTGTGTGTGTGTGTGTGTGTGTGTGTAAAAGAGACAAAGGGACAGAGAGACAAGAGTGACAGAAAGACAGAGATAGAAGACAGAGACACAGAGAATTTTTCTCCTTTGAAGAACAATAATTGCCCTAGACTCTGTGCCTATAGAATTCAAAACTTGAGAGACACATTCAATTCAATTAAAAAGGAGGAGTGTGGCACTCAGAGGTTGCACAGCAGGGAGGGATAAGGGGGTAACTTAATCTAAAGAAGGGATACATTATGACACGTATGTCAGTGCCATGTTTCTTGAGCAAAGATAATATAGTTGGTTCCCATGGTTGCACATACCAAGAAATCTAAATTCTGCCTTAATTATTCATTATAAATGGCATGGCATTTTAATGTCTAAGAAATGTTTATGTTGAGTCTAGTCTCGACTAGTTTTTCCTTCTTTCTGTTGATTTCTGCATTTCTCCCAACTTATCTTCACTGTGCATCACATATTTCCCCATGAACTCGATTTTGTGGGTGAGAGGCCACAGCTCACAGTTTGCATGCCTTATCTCGGGTGGCTTACAAATGAGCTAGCTGCACCTACTGTACATAAAACAGCCGCATCCCTTTGATCTCTCCCTTAATGTGCTAGGCTCAGATTACTTCTCCAGCAGAGGGGTGAGAGGTAGCAGGAGAGTATTTTAACTAACTACTGGGGGCAGTATTTATTCATGGTGCAGATTTTTAATGGGGAAGATGGGACATGAAAGCTTGTCAAACGCACTGCTCAAAGACTCTGACAGCAGAGGATGTATTTGTAGATGAAAGGTATGGAATCCCAAACTTCTCTGTGTGATATAAATTGTATGGAAAAAAGTACAGCGTGTAAAAATGCCAGATAGAAAACTACTCCCATTTGCTGATGACTGTGTGGAGCAGTGGATGGTTGCAGAGTAGAATTGGTTGGGTGTGAAGTACGATGCAAGGAACAGGGAAAATATATGCCTGGAGGGAGATTTTCATTATACTCATAATCAAGGCGACATTGTTTTATTAAGGACTATGTCAGGAAATTTCTCTTTCCATATGACAACAGTGTATGTGCCCAGAAACAATGACAAGGATTCTTCACATATAAGAGAGTCCTTTGGTCTCAAATTTCCTATCAGATCCTAAGTCTTATTATGTTTGGTTGGAGAATTGCTTCAAGATCCTACATTAGATGACCTTTGAATCTTTCTTTTTGGCTCCCCATGGCATTGATTCTTCATCTTTCTGTAAAAAAACAAAACAAAACAAAAAACCAAAAAGCAAAACAAAACAAAAAACAAAAAACAAACAGGTGGTATGTGATACAGTTGTGTCAGGCACCATGACTACTGGTGAGAGAAAAAAAATTTAAGGTGGAGAAGTTCAAGGCACAAGGGAAGCTGTGACCTTCCTGTGTGTTTAGAGATCCCACTAAAATATTTGGTATACCCACAAATCTCATTATGCATGAGATTTACGTATACATATATGCATGTGTGTGTTTCTTTTCTTTACCTGACCCTGAAGATACAGTTGTTCTTCTCATGGATAATTTCATAGTACCATAACAATGACAGTTCATCTAGACTGTAGTAATCTTAGCTGTGTCTTTATTTATTTATTTATTTATTTATTTATTTATTTATTTATTTATTTCATGTATGCATATATGTCTATTTGTGAATATCTGCACGCAAGTGTAGGTTTTGTCAGGGGCTAGAAGAAGACATTGCTCCCCTGGAGATGTAGTTACAGGTGATTGTACATTCCCAGAGTGGGCCCTGGGTACCAAATTCAGGTCCCCTGCAATAGTATGCACTTGTAAGCAGAGAGCTACCTCTCTGTCTCACTTCCTCTTTTAGCAATGGCTAACTTTTGTTTTAAACAAAAGTATAAACTCATCTCAACTCCACCAATGGACAGTAGTCTAGGATTCCCACTCATTTTTCCAAATGCACGCTCAAATGTGTAGTGGTTAATACTGTAACCGAGTACTTAATCCATGGTTGCTTGAGCATGGCAGCTGTCATCCATGAATAAAAATATGAACCTTTAGTGGGTAGTCCAATACTTTTTACATTTGTGGATTCCACGAAATGGCTACTCAAATGAAGACATCAAACAATTCTAACTTCTCTGATTATTTTATTGCTGTTGATGGAATACATCCACACATTGTCATTTTTCCCTTAAAAGTTTCATACATTTATATTGTGTATCTTGATCATATCCATGCTTCATGCCCCATCCAACTCCCTACAGGATCCCCAACACATCTCCTAACTACATGCATTTTTCCTATGTATGTATGTATGTATGTATGTATGTATGTATGTATGTATGTATCCATCAACCAACTTAATCCAAGTAGTTCTGACCATATGTGCATGGGTATAGAGCCATTCACTGGGGCCTGGGAAACCTATCAGTGGCCATCTTGATAAAGAAAGTGACTCTCCCACTGCCAACAGCCTTCAACTTCCAATAGCTCCTCACCTAGGGGTGGGACCATAGGAGGCCCTCCTCTTTCTTTGATGGCTTCCGCTTGTGTGGGGTAATTACTGCTATCTTTATCTAATCTTCTATTATCTTTATCTACTATCTATTGTCTTTATTTTTTCTAGTTCTGCCTTTCTTGAATGTTACCAAGTTAGAAGTAGGCATTATTAGATCTTTTCAGACTGACTTCTTTCACTTAGTAACAAATGGTTATATTTTCAGACTGGCTTCTTTCACTTAGTAACATATGGTGTTACATTTCCTCAATGTTTTTAGCATTTCTTTGGCTTATTTCTCCTTGATGATGAATAACACCCCTCTAACTTGCATCACTGTGCTTCTTTTTACCCACGTACCTACTGAACCGAATCTTGGTCTTTCATGATTATGAATAAATATGTTATAAACTTCCAAACTCCTGTGTGGACATACCTTAAAATCCTTTGACTAAACAAGGAGAGGAAAGCCCCAGGACAGAGGGAGAGTACGTCCATTTCTTCCCAGCCCTAGGCTGTCTCAAACGCTTTGCTTGTATACTAATAAATCCTGGACTTCATCCTTAGCCTTCACCACTATGTTAACTACTATGGGTGTCTCATGTTCAGTTTTTGTTGTATTGTTCTGTCAGTTGCTGAAACAATGGACCTATGGTCTTGTGGTATTTTAAGCGATAGTGTAAATCTGGTATGTTATACTGTTCAAGTATTTTGTAGTTCTACTTATTTTTATTCTACTTATATACCCAGTTACTGACAGAGGTATTAAAATGTCCAACTGAAACTATAAACATATTTTTTTAAGTTTGCTTTATGTTTGATAAATTTAATTTGATAGTGCTTGATATTATCAAACAATATTATTAGAGCCATACATTCATTTCTTATTAAATGATCCTTTTATATTATTGAAATGTATCTTGCAATAGTTCTTGACTTCACTAAAATTTGGCAAATTTTGATATTAAAAATTTTGATCTTTGCTAATCTGGTGTGATATTCATTTATGTAAATAGGAGCATTTCATCAATTTACATGTAAAATAGTTACAACATGGATAGGGTTAATTTTGCCACCTTAACTTTTGATTGACATTCTTCCATCTGGTCATCATTTCCCCATTTTTTCTTTTTGTTAAATTAAATATGTATGTTTACATTTCTTTTCAATTGGATTCAGTTTTTGGTTATACTTTAGTAATATGTATGTATGTATGTATATATGAACTTAATGTATATGTGCCTGAGTATATGTATGTGCAGCACATGTATGCAGTATCTGTGGAAGCCAAAAGAGGATGCTAGTTCCCCTGGAGTTGAGTGAAAGATAGCTATGAGCTGCCATGTAGATTCTGGGGATCAAATGTGGACCTTCTGTGAAAGCTACAAATATGCTTAGCTAAGAATTCTCCCTGGCGTCGTTGGTTACACACCTTAGTACCAGTGCTGTGTGATTACTCTAACAGTGTTTCCTTGATTCATCACAATCCACCTTCAATTACTAATTGTGCCCCATCTTAAACAGGAGAAGCTTCTTCTACCGTTCTGTGTCCACCTAGTCCTCTCGTCTGTTCTGTTGTTACTTAAGAGTTCTTGTATTGAGTGAATTTCCAACAGAAACAAAACATGGCATCACTGTTGCTGTAAGTCATAAGTCAATTATATCTATCGTTATATTTCCCCTTTCTGTAGTAGACCTCTCTCTCTCTCTCTCTCTCTCTCTCNCNCNCACACACACACACACACACACACACACACACACGATAGTTTAATTTCCCTAAGCCTTAAATAAACATTTTTGTAGCTTTGTGATATGAGGCTGCAAGTGACATTCACTCAGCTTTTTCCTCTTCTAAGAATGTCTTCCTTTGGTCTTCAATTCTGAAGGAGAATTTCATTCAGCAGTTCCTTCTCATTATTGAAAGATGTTTCTGGCTTCCAATGTGTGCCAGAAAATGGCATATATTTGAAGCTAATGTACAGTTTATCAAAGGAGGAAGGAAGCACTGTACGAAATGTAAAAGAATTAAGATAGCTACAGTGTCACAAGACTGATGACACCTGGCAACAAGAAAAGGGAATTTTGGGTGTGTGACTTATTCTATAAGGGAGGCAGAAGCAAGCAGATCTTTTTTAAGTTCCAGGATAGCCTGTTCTACCCAGGCAAGGCAGGGTTACACAGAAAGACCCTGTCTTATATAACATAATAACACAAGGGAAGGAAGAAGGCTTGAGCAAGGATAACAGCTTCAGATCACTCTTAGGGGAGCTGTAAGGTAAGTGTTGCCCATCGGAAGAGTCTCCCATTACTTAGAAATGGCCAAGGCATAAGCCTTCTGTTAGTTATTGATTTAGAGCTTGCCCGGGAAAAGCACAGCTTGAAGTATACATTTTCTGCCCTGTAAGTGGAAGGTGTCAGCCAAGTCCACTCAATACAGCTAAACGGCCACTTTTCCTTGAAGAGAGATCACAAAAAGTATGCCACAGCTTCTAAAACACCCCTCTTCTACTGTAAGGATCCATGTTTTTATCCACACTTAAGGAGAGTTTCCATTATGGTTTCAGAATGCTTCTTTCCCCAGGTGGATAAGAAGGCAGTTGGTGGGGTAAGCCTCAACTACTACTCCAGTGGTGCCCAACTTGGGTTCACTCTCCCTGGTACTCTAATTTTTCTTCACTCTTTGTGTAGTTTTCTGCACACCTGCACACTCAGTGCATCCATGACTGGTAAAATGACTGAGGTGTGTGTGTGTGTGTGTGTGTGTGTGTGTGTGTGTGTGTGTGTGTGTGCTTTCTAGCAATGCCATTCTCAGTGGAGTGGGAGAACATCTACCCTCTCATAAAGGAGCACCAAGAGGCACTTAAATGGACATCCATGAATATCCTCATCTACCTTAATGTGCAAAGCTGGTCCTAACTTATCTTCTGACAGGCATCAATTGCCACAGACAAAAATCATGACTCTTGGTTTTGAATGTCAGTCCTCAGACTCAAGCATGTCTGAGTTTTCCAAATGGAAATGAGAAGGTGTAGGTCAATGGTGACCTTGGTTGAATCCCTGTGACTTTTGGGTACAGAATTCAGAGTTCCTACAAGGGATTGCTGGGTCTGAGTTCCAGTGTCATAATGACTCTAATACAGAGTGGATATTGCATCTGCAAAAATGATGTGCCCTAAACTCACAGACCCATGCTTCTGTGCCAGTTCATCTGAAGTGCACCCAGCATGTCCCTTCAAGGTTTTAGGGATTGGTAAATTATCTTGTGTACTCGATTTTCTTCAGTATCCATTTATAGCTGGAACTTTCCTTACATCCTTACATCCTCACCCTCCAGCCTTTACTTAAAGTCATTTTTTTCCTCTGATATTTTGTCACCTTGTGCCATCTGATGAAATCCTTTGTACCATTTTTGAACTCATTATGTATTCTCAACTCAAGGTAAGTCCAGCACTTTGGATCTCAAAGAGTTAGCATCAATTTAGAGCTTGTTTCCAAGGGATCTGGGACTTTCCCCTTTGGCTGGTGAGTAATTACTCAAATAGATAAGTCCAGTTTGGGAATTTTTACAGAAACTATTATTAAACTATTGAAGGCCTTGCAGAGTCTTGTCTCCTTAGCAAATGTGTTTTGAATTTCAAACTGTGTTCTGGTCCATGAACTGAGTAACTGTTCATGATTTTTAAATAGAGCTGGCCATTCTCAGTCCCTTTATTGATTGCCTGCCTATATTTGTCTCTACAGATGCTGAATTCATTTAAGAATCTCTAGAGCTTTCTGAGTCATGTTCATGTACTTCCTCCTCCAACCTCATCAACAGCATTAGTTACTTTTCTCATTGATGTAACAAAACAATGTAAGAGAGGAAGGCTTATTCTGATTCACAGTTTGAAGGGCACATGGCCATTATGTTAGGAAAGGCATGACAGCAGGATTGGCTTGACTGGATAGGAGCTTGTTTGCACTTTTTTGTGGACCAGGAGAAACAACAACAACATCAACAACATAAACAACAATCACCCCATCGAAGAAATATTAACTCACAAGGCACCATCCACGCAAATTACTTCCGTATGGTCTTCCCCACTTCCAAAAGTTTCATAACCTCTCAAAACAGTACCACCATGGGGTACCGAGTGTTTAACCACATGAACCCACGGGGTGGGGGGATTTCACATCCAACGGAATTATGCTGATCATCGAGACCCAGCCCCTAACCTCCAGACTTCCTGTGGTTGTGTTACTTCCTTGTCTTCGTTGCTTCCAAGGTCTTATCTTTTTCAATTTAAATGACAAATGCCAATTCGAGTGACAAATCAAGTTCTATGTCTGACTCTTCTATCACCAGCTGTGATTTGAGGACCACAGTCACAACCAAACATCCAATAGCTCATTGCCGATGACCTTATTAACTGGTATAGGTCCTGTGAGCATTCCTCTGGACAGAACCCCCTGATTTTCTAGCCTCATATAATATATCCACCACACCGGGCTCATTCCATTAAACCTTTTCATTTCTGTGTCCCATTCAGTCATGTCAATCCATGTATTTCAACCTCTCTCTACAGGGGACATCATGGCTATAAGATTGGCCATCCTTTGGCTCTTTACCATGTGCTGAATCTAATCCTTTTATAAATATCTTTTATTAGTAAACTCACCTGTGCCCGGTTTTGCGTTCTTCCCTTTTTATGAAGAACCGTCAGCATCCCGTTGCTGAGCTATTATCTCCCAGGATTTCCCCATCCCTGCTGGCTCCATGGTGAAATGCTTTCACCCACATGCTCCTTTCCGCATTGCTTGGATGCAGAATATCCATGGATGACCAGTGATTTACGCTTCTGACCAGGAGCGGAGTTCAGGGAGTTCCTAAAGTAAATCTTCTGAAGTTGACCTAACTGCCTCATGGGAAAGAACACCCTTTAGTGCTTTCTCATGTGCAGGAAATTTCTTTCTTTCTTTCTTTCTTTCTTTCTTTCTTTCTTTCTTTCTTTCTTTCTTTCTTTCTTTCTTTCTTTCTTTCTTTCTTTCCATTTTTAAATTATTGGATATTTTCTTCATTTACGTTTCAAATGCTATCCCAAAAATCCCCTATATACCCCCTGACCCTGCTCCCCAACCTACCCACTCCCACTTCCTGTCCCTGGCATTCCCCTGTACTGGGGCTTACAATCTTTGCAAGACCAAGGGCCTCTCTTCTCTTTGATGGCCCACTAGGCCAAACTCTGCTACATATTCAACTAAAGACACAAGCTCTGGGGGTTACTGGTTAGTTCATATTGTTGTTCCTTCTATAGGGTTGCAGCCCCCTTCAGTTCCTTGGGTACTTTCTCTAGCTCCTTCACTGGGGGCCCTGTGTTCCATCCAATAGATGACTGTGAGCATCCACTTCTGTGTTTGCCAGGCACTGGCATAGCCTTACAAGAGACAGCTGTATCGGTCCTGTCAGCAAAAATCTTGCTGGCATATGCAATAGTGTCTGGGTTTGGTGGTTTTTTATGGGATGGATCCCCGAGTGGGGCAGTCTCTGGATGGTCCTTCCTTCCATCTCACCTCTGAACTCCTCCCATGGGTATTTTGTTCCCCCTTCTAAGGAAATACCTTTCTTAAAAACCTGGTGGAGGATGAGTTATCTCTTCATCCAATGGCAGCAGGTGTGTGTGTGTGTGTGTGTGTGTGTGTGTGTGTGTGTGTGTGTGTGTGCATGCGCGCGCGCGCGCGCGCGCGCGCGCTTACATCTGGGTCAATCCAGAAGCAGAGAGAAAACTCCAGCCAAAACTGGCACTGGCTGTAACCCAAAAGGCCCACGCCCAGCAATCCACTTTCTCTAGTGAGGTTGTTCTACCTCCTGAAAAATCCCATAACCTCTCAAAATATTCTAGCCAAGTGGGCAGTCTAAAGTTTGGGGTATATCAATGAACCTTATCTATCCTGTGAGCCAGGGTGTCCACCTTTCCTTAGTAAAGACTCTAAGCATAGGATAGACTTGACCTCCTTCAACGTTCAGCACTCTTTTCTAGAATTTTTTCTATGTTAGGTATACTGGATGATCTCCTGGCTTGTGCTCAAATTAGGGATTGTCCAAAGTCCTTAAGGGTGAATATGGTGTACATCTACGGGTTATCCCTCCTCTGCAGATTACAGGTGTGCCTTGATTATTGTCTGTCCACAAACAGTTTTCTAATATATTATTTCTGTTTTCTAGTTGCTTGTTGTGAGAACTTAATTTCTTTTTTTTTAATTTTCTTTAAAGTTTTATGTTTTTATTGTTATTTACATTTCAAATGTTATCCCCTTTCCTAGTTTCCTCTCTGAAAATCCCCTGTCCCTTCCCCCTTCCCCTGCTCCCTAACCCACCCACTCCTGCTTCCTGACCCAGGCATTCCCCTATACTGGGGCATAGAACCTTTGCAAGACCAAGGGCCTTTCCTTCCACTGATGACCAACTGGGCTACATATGCAGCTAGAGACACAAGTCCCACCATGTGTTTTCTTTGATTGGTGGTTTAGTCCCAGGGAGCTCTGGAGGTACTGGTTGGTTCATATTGTTGTTCCTCCTATGGGGCTTTAAACCCCTTCAGCTCCTTGGGTACTTTCTCTAGCTCCTTCATTGGGGACCCTGTGCTCTGTCCAATGGATGGCTGTGAGCATCCACTTCTGTATTTGTCAGACACTGGCAGAGTCTTATAGGAGACAGCTGTATCAGGCTCGTGTCAGCAAAATCTTGTTGACATCTGCAATAGTGTCTTGGTTTGGTGGTTGTTTATGGTATGGATCCCCAGGTGGCAGCAGATGCTGGCGAGGATGTGGAGAAAGAGGAACACTCCTCTATTGCTGGTGGGATTGCAAGCTGGTACAACCACTATGGAAATCAGTTTGGCATTCCCTCAGAAAATTGGACACACTACTGGTAGGTCCAGCAATACCATTCCTGGGCATATATCCAGAAGATACTCCAACTGGTAATAAGGACACATGCTCTGCTATGTTCATAGCAGCCTTATTTAAAATAGCCAGAAGCTGNAAAGAATCCAGATGTCCCTCAACAGAGGAATGGATATAGAAAATGTGGTACATTTACACAGTGGAATACTACTCAGCTAATAAAAACAATAAATCCATGAAATTCTTAGACAAATGGATTGATCCGGAGTATATCTTCCTAAGTGAGGTAATCCAATCACAAAAGAACACACATGTTATGCACTCACTGATAAGTGGACATTAGCCCAGAAGCTCAGAATATCCAAGATACAATTTGCCAAATGCATGAAACTCAAGAAGAAGGAAGACCAAAGTGTGGATACTTCAATACTTCTTAGAAGGGGAACAAAATACCCATAGAAGGAGTTACAGAGACAGTTTGGAGCAGAGACTGAAGGAATGACCATCCAGAGAATTTAATTTTGAACCAGGCATGGTATAATGTCTTAAACTTGGGACATTCAGATAAGTGATTTCTGGATAAGTACATTTGCTGTCTATGAGAAACTCACAGTGTGGCCCAGTGAGTATTTTTGGCACTTGTCTGCTCATAGCACTGCTTCCAGGAAGGTATACGAACTGTTTATATTTTCAAGAACATTATGTGAACATCAAAGAGGAAGCATTACAAACAATAGAATTAAGGAATAGTAATAGTTAAAGGACAGGGGATGAAAATTATTCTGGAAAATATTGAGAATGGTAAATACAACTTGTACTTACGCAGTCTATTCACTTCATATTATGTAATTATATATGTATACACACATAAGCATACACAACACACACACACACACACACACACACACACACATACACACACACAATGAAGAAGAGGCCATGTGGATATATGGGGGACTTAATCACAGCTTAACAAGGAAGACTTAAAAAAAAAAAAAACTAACTTGAAGAATAATTAGTTAGAGCGCTATGAATTAGCTAGGATTAGTTCAGTCACCAGCTAAGTATAAGCAAGATAAAGATAAAGACTATGATGTAACTGCTCCATAATGGAGATGCTTATCATAATAGAACAGCAACCTACAGGATAAAGTATAATACCAAGTGGGGGCTCTGAGCTCTGTTGTGAAAGTGTACTCACTACCACTCACACTTCTAAGAATCATAGAATTAGCTTTGTTAATAATCAGCTGCACCCATCCACCCATGCAGCCTCTCCTCCATCCACCCATGCAGCCTCCCCTCACCCACTCCTGCAGCCTCCCCTCACCCACCCCTGCAACCTTCCCTCATCCACCCCTGCAGCCTCCCCTCATCCACCCCTGCAGCCTCCCCTCCATCCACCCCTGCAGCCTCCCCTCCATCCACCCCTCCAACCTCCCCTCATCCACCCCTGCAGCCTCCCCTCACCCACCCCTGCAGCCTCCCCTCCATCCACCCTTCCAACCTCCCCTCATCCACCCCTGCAGCCTCCCCTCATCCACCCCTCCAACCTCCCCTCATCCACCCGTGCACCCTCCCCTCTTCTACCCATGCAGCCTTCTCTCTTCCTGCTTTTCTTTCTTCTCTGTGTTGCTATTCATCCTTCTTCAGTATCTAACTGTGGGGACCTCCCACAAGGCAGATAGTCCCATCACTTCCTTTCTGCCTTGGCATTGTGAAGCTTGTATTGAGTGGTGAGGGTTAGGGTAATGAAACTTGGGAGGAGGGATGCCATCCTAGGGTCCCTCTGTGCTACCAATATGCAGATAATTTTATAGCAACGCAGTTACAGGTTCCCTGAATAAAGACTCTCCATTTTCATGACTGTTGGTAAGTGCCAAGAGGGACATAGGAGAATAAGTTATAGCCACATTGTGACATGTAATAAATCTTCCAAAAGAGGTTTACACACACCCTGCTCCTTGGCCTTTATCCTGTGCATGGCACTTCTGTTTGTTTTGCATCTAAACAACAGAATTTAATCAGCCTCCGAGAAGCTAATTATTGGCTGTGTGGATAACCCTTAGGGTCCGTGTGTGTCCAGTCACTCAGGCCTAGCCACATTTCTCAGCACATGAAAAACTATGCTTTCACGGTGCCCTCGACTCAGGAAAGCATAGTGGTTCATTTCTCCTTCAAGAGAAGACAAAGGGCTGCTGAAATAACAAATCCAGGATCCAGCCCTAGCTTGGGAAAATGAACCATTTATAGTTCTTTCTGACTGAAACAAAAGAGGAGTCCTAGGGCTAGAAATCACTCAGGAACAGAGCCTTGATGACAGTCAGCAGCGGAGACTCACCGCCATTGAGGTGTTCCAGGGAGAGAAGTAAGGAAATACTGTAACAGGCTTGCACAATCCAACCCTGAATCACACTAGTCTATTAATGAGACAAGTTTAAACAGTCACACCATCACCTCTTAACCAAACTGTTAACACAATTTAACACACGTTCAAAGGGGCACCCCCGTGATGTACTAATGAAAACATTTTCTTCCCAGCATGAGACACCAGGTTTTTTTCCTTTCTCTTTGTTGAGTTCTCTTTGATCATGCAGACAAAATACCCAAACACCTTGTCAATCTGAGAGGTTGTAAGGATGTGCCTCAAACATGTACAGGGGAAACTGAGGCTCACAGGCCCCAAGGGTAGTGTATTTATTAGAATTCTCATTGCTTCCTGATTCAGCTTTTCCCAATGGCTATCAAGTGCCGAGACAATGTACTTAAATAATTTAATTTTTATCTGGTAAAATTACAAGTGATTTAATAATAATAATAAAATTTCTGTAATTGAACAGGGTGCTACACTTTGGTTTTCAAAATTACATTGAGAATTGTTTGTTTGAAGTGGACTCTAAAACTATCTTTAAAAAGAGTAGTAATGGATATACTTTAGAAATTTATACTTTGAGGCAATCAAACAATTTGATATGATTACTTTTGTTATAGTTTCTAGATTAAAGCTCTTCGAAACTCTAAAGAGGCATTTTCCACCTAGATAGTTCCATAGGCAGGAAGTGCTACCCTGGGCTAGGACAGTGGAATATACATGGACTTCTTGTTACTCTACTGAAATTGTTACACACAAAAGAAGACATTTTATATACTATAAATTTTGACATAGAAAGCATTTGGAAGAGTAACTGGAAATAGCCAACATTTTAAAACACAGTTAGTAGAGGCTCAGTGTATTTAGCATTCTTGAAGGTTTCTAGGAAAGCTTTATAGAAAAAGCTCTGCCCCCTTTTCAACATGTCAACAGACAAATGACATTAGAAGAAAAGAGGAGAGAGAGAGAGAGAGAGAGAGAGAGAGAGAGAGAGAGAGAGAGAGAGAGAGAGAGACTTGGAAAATGCTAAGGGTTATTTTAATTGAACCATATAATATGCCGGACACCACCTGTGTATTTCTTATATCCATCTAGATTTGGGCAGAAAAGGTTTTAAACTTTCTTTCTGGCCTTATAAGCCTTTGTAGTTCTCTGACAATGATTCATGTAATATTATTGTATATCTGACTCTGCCAGTTACCCATTACACCATGTTAACATATTTCAATAAGTAATCAATTTGGTTTCCAGTAGGCTGATTTAATTCAGGTTTCATTACTTGCCTAGTATTTATTTTTTGGGCATGTTGTCCATCTTAGTCGAGGACTGCCCTTTCTGCATTAGCCATTTTAGGGTAAAATACTTAATAAGATTTGCATTTAATAAATGAACTAGAGGATCTGGACCCCCTCCAGCCAGAGCAAGTAATTATGTCATTTGTATTGCAAAGCAGGAGTGGCTATAAAGCAATGGTATACTTTTTTAAAGATTGATAACCCTAAGCAGTATTATATCACACATAAAATGGCAGCCCTGACTGAGGAGCTAAACGTGGACAGTGTACAAAATCTCGAGAACTGTGCAAAGCTGTAAAGTTTTCACTCTGTCCTCTGATGAAATATCCAATTAGGAGAACTTGTCTCTCTAGTTCCCAATATATCTCTGTATAAGATGTTACTTTCCTGAGAGAATTCCATGTTTATGTTGAAAGCAAGACTAGCCACCCTTCATACCCTCATGTACTCCCAAAATTATAACTGCATGTAGACAAAGGTAGACTGTGTCTATAAGAAGTGAGAGGGTAGGAGCTGAAGAGGTGCCTCTGTGGGTAAAGAGCTTGCACTGAATTTTGGTCCCAGCACTCACACTAAAAAATCAAGTTGGGCATGGAGATTGGTGACTGTAATCAGCAGCTGGGAGGCAGAGGCAGGAGGAGCAACAGAGCTTGCTGATCAGCCAGCCTAGGTGAGGGACGAGTTCCAGATTCAACAAGACTTTCAAATGGAAGTGGAGAAACATGAAAGAATACACGAGGCGTTGACTCCTAGCTTCGGCATGCACATGCACAGGTTTGTGAGTTATGTTCCCCCTCCACCACCTAACACACACAGTTGCCGTAAAGACCCTGTAGGAAGTACCTTTTCTTTGAACTGCAGGAGAAGGCCACACAAGTTAGAAGGATTGCTGCAGACTACAACAGTGTGAAGAACAGGGACAAACCAAAAATAGCCAGAAAAACCAACAGGCAAACCCAGGCAGAGACTGCCTGCTGGAGCAGTTAACCTACCATACTTCAGAACCACAGACAGGTGGCCCATCAGTGGGTACCCTCCACTCCCTCAGTGCCCCAATGCCTACCCCTCCCCCATGGTCTTATTCCACCCCCTCTAAGTCAGGTTGAGACCCCCTGATGGACTGAACGAAGGCCAAGCTAGCAACCAGAAGTCCATCTCCCAACACGGACAAAAACTTTGTACTAGACCAGAGATCAGAGGTCATGTGGGCTACTAGAAATCCAGGCTACAAAGTCCAGAAGACCAAAGAGAAAACAAAAACCAAGGAAAAAACACCCATCCAAGAAATACAAACTCCATAATCAGCAACTAGACTTATAATAATCACCCCAAATCCAGAGGTATGAACACTTGTGAAAGAACCCGGTCAACAACAGCCAGGTGATCCTAGCACCAGCAGAGCCCAGCTATGCTATGACAGCAAGACCTGATTATTCCAACACAGCTGAAGCACAAGAAGATGACTTTAAAACCCACTTTATTAGGATAATAGGGATCCTTAAAGAGGAAATAAAAAAATATCCCTTAAAGAAATTGAGGAAAAGAAAAACAAACAAAAAAAAATGGGGGAAATCAATACATACCTTAATAAATGTCAAAGGGGTCAAGAAAAAAACCCAAGCAGGTGAAGGAGAGTGTTCAAGACCTGAAAATGGAAATAAAAGCAATAAAGAACACACACACACACACACACACACACACACACACACACACACACACACACACTCTGAGAGAATCCTGGAAATTGAAATTCTCAGCAAGAGAACAAGAACAACGGACACAGGCATCACCAACAGAATGCACGAGGCCGAAGAAAGAATCTCAGGTGTTTGAAGATACAGTAGAAGAAATAGATTCATTGGTCAATGAAAATATTCCATCTAAAAATTCCCTAACACAAACCATCCAGGATACCTTATGAAAGACTCAGAGCTGCCAATACTGTTTGTACCACTAACAAGAATACAGTTGAGAGGTTCATGTAACACCTGGCAAGCTCTGCCTGGTGTTCATGTCACTGACACACACAGAGCTTTAGAGACAGACACTGGTGTTAGTCTACACCTGTTCTGGTTTAATGCTAGATCAATGATCTTAATTGCTTTGTTAAATTTGCATAAAGTAGCCAAGATTTAAAGATATTCCTAAAACATCTTAACACAGGTATTAAAGCCTGCACTCCAATGAACATGATGCTCTATGGCCCTTTTATTTTTATAATGTATCTATGTATGATACATGTATGTGCATGTTCATGTGGGTGAGGATGAGTGAAGTGGGCACATGTTTTCATGTATGTAGAGGTCAGAGGACAAACTTGGTGTCAGTCCTCATCTTACACTTCGTTTGAGGCAGCGTCTCTTGTTCACCATTGCATATGCCAGGGTGTCTGGTCTGCTATTTTCTGGCTGTTAACTTGTCTCCATCTCCCATCTCTTAGTAGGCATGCTAAGGTTACAAATCATGCATGACTTATGTAGATTCTTGGGACTCTCTCTCTCTCTCTCTCTCTCTCTCTCTCTCTCTCTCTCTCTCTCTCCTCCTCCTCCTCCTCCTCTCTCTTCCCTCTCTCTCCATTTCTTCCATTCTTCCTCCCTCCCTTCCTCACTCCTCTCTCCCCTCTCTGTCTTGTTCTCCTTTTATTTCTTCTTCTTTCTTTCTTTGAGAGTATGTGTCAGATGCCCCAGGTTGGCTCTGAATTTGCTCACTAGCCAAGTTTGACCCCTATACACCTGATCCTGCTGCCCTCACAGTCTGAATACTATGATTACAGCCATGCACCCCATCATCAACAAAGTATGACTTAAATTTGATGAACATGTTTTTAACCTTACCTTCCCAGGACTCACATCCTCATTAAAGGACACCACACACACACACACACACACACACACACACACACACACACACACACACACACACCACACGTTTGCAAAGCAAATCAGAAAAGCTGTCTCATAAGAAAATCAAAATTCCATAGAGGCATCTAGTCTCTGATAGGAAACCAGAATGCTGACTGGGAAAATCTCTTCGGCTTCTCCCATGTGCTCAGTAAACCCATTTAAGAAGTTGTTAAAAACCGAAAGAGGCAATTTAGAGGTGGCAGTGCCCTCCTAGGCTTCAAAGGGAAGGGGATATATTTAGGTACCTTTCTGATGTGAAAATTTGTTAGATTTAGGAGCTTGAGGTGGTTTGAATAGGAAATGACCCCTCTAGGCTCATGTGTTTGAATACTTGGCCCCAGATGGTGGTGACCTTTGGGGGAGGCTATAGGGTGATGTCCCTTTGCTGGAGGACATATTTCACTGGGGGAAGTCCTGGAGGAATCATAGCCTTTCCTCACTTCCAGTTCATTCTCTGTCATTTGTATGAAGTGGATTGTGCAGAACTCTGGGCTTCTGGCTCTGGCTCTGGCTCTGGCTCTGGCTCTGGCTCTGGCTCTGGATCCTCCTCCTGCTCCTCCTGCTCCTGCTCCTGCTCCTGCTCCTGCTCCTGCTCCTGCTCCTGCTCCTGCTCCTGCTCCTGCTCCTGCTCCTGCTCCTCCTCCTGTTGCTGTACCAGTCCCTTTCCTCCGTGCCTCCCCATGATAATGGACCCTAATCCATCTGGGATCAGAAGCCTGAAGAAGCTCTATGGTAATTTTCTTCTCAGGGTATCTCAGCCCAGCAAAAGTGACTCAGAAAATTCTTCCTTAAAATGTACTTTTGTTGAGATTTTAATGTCCAGGAATTGAATTAAATGATTTATTGTTCTGTACACCAATGATCAGCTATACACACTGTTTGTTTGTTTATTTATTTATTTATTTATTCACTCACTTTTGTGTTTTTTGTTTGTTTGTTTTGTTTTACTTTGTTTTGTTTTTCGAGACAGAGTTTCTCTGTATAGCCCTGGCTATCCCGGAACTCACTTTGTAGACCAGGCTGGCCTCGAACTCAGAAATCAGCCTGCCTCTGCCTCCCAAGTGCTGGGATTAAAGGCATGTGCCACCACGCCCGGCATAGCTATACGCACTGTCAACACACCCAACAGTTTGGTAGTTGTATTGGCCAGTTTTGTCAGTTTGACAAAAGTTGGAGTCATCTGGAAAGTGGGAAACTTCAAGGATATTTGAGCAAATTGGCATGCAAGCAAGTCTGTGGGAGCATTTTTCTTGATTAATAATTGATACGGGAAGGCATAGGCCTTTGTGAGTGGTGCCATTCCTAGGCAGGTGGATATAGGTGGTATAAGAAATCTGGCTGAGCAAGCCATGGTGAGCAAGCCAGTGGGCAGCATGATAGTCATCCATAACTCTTGCTTCAGTTCTTGCAGGTTCTGCCTCTAGTTCTCATCCTGTCTTTCTTTTATAATGTACTATAACTCTAAGTTGAAATAAACCCTTTCCTCCCCAAATTGATTTTGTTCATGGTGTTTATCCAAGCAACAGAAAGCAATCTAGGGCAATAATATTCTTATATTATATATGCATATGTATCAATATGTATCAATTTATCATATGTACCAATTTAAATATGTATATTCATAAGGAAAGCTCAGAATGTTTTATGCAATTAATCATATACATATGCTGTGCGCTCCAGAAAGCCTCCAGGCCAGACTGGAACTTCAAGACAGCCAGCCTCTGGTTTCTTCACTTGATCTTAGCCAAAAGGCCGAGAAGCGATAAACCTCTGGTCCCTTAAACTGCACAGTTCCTGGTTTCTCAACCTGTTTGATAGGCAGACAGCCACTGAGCTACCCAGCCTTTATTGTATCACATAATATAACTCTTTCCTTTGAAATCCATATTCATTCCATCAATTCTGTTCCTCTCAAGAAGCCTGACTAATACCTACTAGTCTAGAGCAATTTCACAATTTGCCCACTGATCACACTGTTAGTGGCAGAGCTGGGAGCAACTGTGCTCAGATTGTTAAACACAATGTATTTCCCACCTCCTAGGTTACAACTTGTCAGTAACAGTGTCTTGGCAGAAATAATTTTAAATAGAAAATAATTTGGGTGGTCAAGTTAAATTAACAAGATTTTAATGTTGGGACTACACAGTTACAAACAACAGCCTGGAAAGTTTGCAAGGATGTATGTCAAATTACTTAACAGCCTCAATTTAATCTCTCTTATCTATCTCACCTATTTGAATTTTGCCTGGAAAGACTAGCTTGTAAAACTGAAAAGGAAGAGGTCAGGGGTGAATCATCAAAGACACAGCTATTCCTGTGAGTAGTAAAGCTCTCTGGGTAAAGATGTTTTAGAGGAGGTGCAGGGCATCAAAACCGAGCCACTGGAAGCTGGTAGTTACTGTGAAACGCAGTCAGTGACTCTGAACAGGAAGCAAGACGGCACTCGAGAAGCTTGGGCATCCAGACAGAGAAGTGAGACATCTAACAGTAGGATGAACATGGAGGAAGTGTGGCCCTGTGCTGAAAAAAAAATCCTTCTTCAGTGCTTGTTACATGGACTGCTTCTGCAGCCAATGACTATATCACATGACCTCACAAGCAGGGCACACATGGGCATGTACGCGCATGCAGATGAGAGATGTACACACATAAAATAAAACTTTTTAAAAATCATTTAAAATATCAACACACATTGGATAAACAAACCATGCAGCATTGCTTTGATGTTTCTATGCGTGCACATAGACCCATTGCCTATTGAAAGTCAAACTATATTCATCAAAGTTGTTGAATACTAAAAAATATAACTGATATAGACTATCTTCCCAGATGTATGGACATGTGGATTTCCATGTGCACTTCACTTCAGATACAGAGATGCATTTAGAAGTGAATATTTCTACTCTAAGTCCATGCTAGGCTCTATAATGTCTTCACAGTTTTAAAATAACAATTTATTATGCTCTTAAAAATCGGTCCTAAAAATTTATTTCCAATACTTTTCCTCAATGGGAGAAATCTGATCTTTCTGATTTTTAAAGGAATGTAATCTTGTCAAATATTTTCTGGCACTGGAAGGGCCACTCTAACCACACTCTGTGCTCGCTCATTTCATTTTGAGATTCCTGAGGATGAAGAAAAGCTACAACACACCTTACATTTTAAAAGAACCAGTGCATGGCTTTAAATCTTAGATATAACCAAAGACATATTGTTGGATTCAATTTTTGAAAATTTCCCCAAGAGCAGATTCTACATCCTTAAACAATGGCCCAACTCCCAGGCAGGGTTTGGTTAGTAAGTGCTATATGCAGATGTTCAACATCACTAATGTATACAATTAATACATGTTAAGTTAAAACTGTGGGCATATGTGAAGATGAAGTTACCTAAGAAACAGCCTTCATTTTTATGTTGACGACTTTTCAGTCACTACCATCTTGACAGAGATAGAGAAAGTAGCATCAACCTAATTCAGGGTGTTGAAGATATTCTTATTTAACATACACATATAACACACACACAC
>NC_034591.1:153153393-153173401 GCF_900095145.1 Mus pahari
TATATATATATATATATATATATATATATATATATATATATATATCACATTTTGCTTTGGAAAGACTTGAAACCTTCCTAGTTTATAATTCAATCAAATGCTCGGAGGAGGCCTTGTGGGAATGCTGAATGGTTAAGACAGGATTCTTCCTCAGTTCTCACTTGTGACAGCCAAGTTCCATGATATTTGTCTTACATTTTCTCTTTGGCTGTGTGTGTGTGTGTGTGTGTGTGTGTGTGTGTGTGTGTAATACACTTAGGTAGCTGCACCGGTTCATCTATTACCGTATTGGCAGCAGGAGATTTCCATTGATTTGTTTCTCTCTCTTTGCTTTTTCTTTCTCTAACCCTTCATGCTGCAATGCAGAAGATTTATTCTTAATGATTTATTAAAATGTAATTCTAAGGTGACTCCACATCAAGGAAGTAATCTGCAGGCTATCTTTGTTTAAACTTGCAACCTGCTTTGTCAAGGAAAACTGCCTATGAAATTTTCATTATAATAGACAGCTTTTCATAATGAATGAAAAACAGCCATTATGATTGGAAACAAATTGCTCTGAAACAAACTCTTTGAAACAATGTGCTGCTTAATTGTATTTTGGAGGAGGGGGAGGCTGAGGCAATTCTATTTAATTGGTTACATTTTTCAGTTCTATAAATTAATTTGCACTACCCAATATCACTTAATTTTTCCCTAGGAAAGCTTTTGCTTGCCCTAGCAATATTATAACTGCTAATTCAATTACACTGAAATTGTTTAATAGAAAATATAATTGCTTATTCATACAGAATACCCATTAAAGAAGTGGGAAAGTGTGAACCTGAGGGTTACTGCATATTAATACTTTGGGAATACAGATGGGAATGTTGTGCTGGGAAGGTGCAGGCTGATCTTTAATTGTTCATCACCTGCCTGCAAAATAATATGAATGGACCCAAACTAAATGACCACTCATTACAGGTTTCAATTTAGGAGCTTGGCTGGGGTCAGCAGATTGCTTATGCTGATCCCAATGATTTGAAGTTGTGATTACCATAAGCAATTTAAATTTTATTGATCGCCCCTTCTGAAAGTTGTAATTGAGCATAGATGTTGGACCCAGAGCTCTCCAAACGAAATTGTACTCTGAAGCCCTCGCTGGGTTCCTGCAAGAATCAATAAACAGTCAGTCACATTAACAATGAAATAGGTCCATTAACATGCGGAGGTACTGGCGAAACTTTATTTAGGAAGGGTGTTAGTTCACGTCATTGTTTTATCAATGGATCTTGCCTGTACAAGGAAAAGTATGGCTTTAATATGTGTAATAAGCTCGTATGAAAATGAGATTATATAATACAAATAGACGGAATGTGACTAGGTATGTGGTTGAGTCCTTAGGGTGTCATTGTGATTCACGGCGTCATCTTACTGTAAACAGAGGTTTTATATGACTGGAATTCCAGCTCGCCTGCTGCTGTGCTTTGCAGTAATTTGGAATTTTTATTCCTGTTTATTAGATACAAGGTTTCCCTCCATCAAGGTTAAGTACATCTTGAAGGCTCCATGCTTAGTGGCAAGGGGTGGCTTGTTAGGAGAACTGTATAACCTACTCTGCTGAACCTAACAGAAGGCTAAGATTTCTGAGAGAAGTCTAAACAATTCCAAGCAAATAGAGGTGGTATTAACATTCAGAACATCCCAAGCTCTGTTCACAACGCTGGCTTACCTATGGTTATCAAGTCATAGAACCTTAAAGACTCTGTCTGACGTCTGTCTGATGCTGCCTGACAAACAGCACATAGAGGATAAGAGCTGACCATTTGTCTGAAGGATGAGTGAAGCGCTGTCACTCAGTATTTCCTTTTCTGAAATGAGTTGATCATTAACTTCATCTCTCTTTTCTCATCAAACCAGGTGCAGCCATCTTGAGGATTCCTGTCCTCTAGGAAAACATGAAGCTAAAAGATCACAGAGATAAATAATCTTATGTAAGTCACTTCCCGTCATCACGTGCGATCTGGGGTACACAGACAGCCTACTGTAGGGGTTCCCATTAGGCACAATGTAGTATAGCTGAAAGAAAGTGGAAGGAAAACTTTGCAGGTCAGTCTGTCTTGCCTGATACTGACCAACACCACTCCCCCTCCCTTTGATTAACTGAGCTACAGTTGTTTTTATTATTTTTTTCCTCAGAAAATCCATGGTCACAGACTGAGTCTTTTATCAGGCTAAGACCTCATTAAAAATATAGCAAGTAGTCATGCTTCGCTTTTAAATGTCTCCTTTCTTCCCCTGCCCTCCCTCCTTTCCTCTTTCCCTCCCTCCTTTGTTCTCTCCCTCCCTCTGTGCATCTCTGCTCTCTTTTTTCTTTCTCCACCCTCTCTCTCCTTCTCTCCTCCCTCTCTGTCTCTCCCTGTCTCTGTTTCTCTCCCTCTTCCCTCTGTCTCTCCCCTTCTCTCCCCCTTCATCCCTCCCTCTCTGTTTCTTTCCTCTTACTTTTCAGAAAGAGCTTCATGTGGTGCAGACTGGGTTTAAATTCTTTGTGTCACTGAGGGTGACACTGAACTCCTGGTCCAGTGCCTCTAGGTCTCAAGTATTAGGGTTGTAAGTGCGTGTTACATACGCAGTTTATGAGCACAGGGGTTTGAACCCAGGTCCTCATGCATACTATACACACGCTCTACCAACTAAATTGCACAAAATGCAGACTACAACTGATAAAAGTTTTAGTGTTTACTAAAGCGGCAGGCAAAAGTATTCTCCTCTATTTCATGTTTGTATTTTCAGGTTTTAGGCCAGTTGATTTTTTTTTTTAGTCCAGTGGTTTGAACATCAGATCCAGTGTATGAGGTTAACATGTATATTTGATGAACAAGTTAGATAACTCAATGGATAAAGCCTTGCTGTGCAAGTTGGAATCCCAGTAATGTACATGTATATGTATATGTATATGTACGTGTACGTGTACGTGTACGTGTACATGTACGTGTACGTGTATGTGTATATGTATAGTGTCTTAGGGTTTCTCTTCATGCACAAAGCATCATGACCAAGAAGCAAGTTGGGGGAGCAAAGGGTTTATTCAGCTTACACATTCACATTACTGTTCACCACCAAAGGAAGTCAGGACTGTAACTCACATAGGTCAGGAAGCAGGAGCTGATGCAGAGGCCATGGACGGATGTTACTTACTGGCTTGCTTCCCCTAGCTTGCTCAGCTTGCTTTCTTATAGAACCTAAGACTACCAGCTCAGGGATGGTACCACCCACAAGGGGCCCTCCTCTCCTTGATCACTAATTGAGAAAATGCCTTACAGCTGGATCTCCTGGAGGCATTTCCTCAAGGGAGGCACCTTTCTCTGTGATAACTCCAGCTTGTGTCAAGCTGACACGTGAAACCAGCCTATACAATATGTATATGTGGAGCATACATACATACATACATACACACACACACACACACACACACACACAAGTATGTGTGTGTGAACAAAGCCAGGCTGTCACATGTACTGGTAACTCCAGAGTTGGTGGTTGATGTTAACAAGAGTTTTCTGAAACCTCACTAGCCAATCAGCTCAGTCGAAATGGTGACTTTCAGGTTCAGTGAAAGACAGATGCTATCTCAAGGAAATAAAAGAAAAATGATCAAGTAAAATATTATGTCCTCCTCTGGCCTAAGTGAAAGCAGGTATTTGTGCATGTAATGTGCATATGAATGGTCACACATGCATACACACAAACAGGCATGCACACACACACATACACACTTCTCATACTTGTACACACAAAAGAAAGGCGATGTGAATTTAAATATATTTCTTCTCAATTTGTATCATAACTCACATTTCACCAGATATGTTCAGAATAAAATGAAAATAGACTGTTTTCTTTCCCCACACATCTAGAAATTCTGAGCACACAAGCTTAATACTGAGAAATCAGATTGTTTTTAACAGCAGAAAGTGACACCTATTCGGCTTATAAGAACTTCTTACATGTCTCTTATATATAACACTGCACACCATAGTCATTCACCTTGGACAACTGCCCTTGTGTTTAAAATACTGTCTTGTGCTTATTTGTTTTCTTCAAGCATTTTTACTGAGCTTCCATGAGGCAAAAAGTATCATTTCAAGTGCTCAGGAACCTTCTGCATTGATTTATAAATAATTCCCAAACAGAATGTCGGCTTCTAACATTAGCTTCTGAAATAGAATAGAATCTTAATTAGTTTGAGATAAATTCCTACTTAAGTCATCTTAGAGGAAATGCACTCATTTCCACCTCTGAAAGATCCTCCCGTGTTTGACTCTGATGAGAATGGTCTTTTAAAGGAGGCCTCAGGTGTGATAACAACTGTTCAAGCTCATTGTCAGCTGCTGGCTTCCAGAGTATTAATTCAAAGTTAGTGAAAATATAGGGCTACACCTACATTGGCCAACTCTGTTACAAAACTGAGCAGTTTTCGGTTAAGGGTGCAGCATCCTCTACAATGCCCTTGAGGAAGATTCAGAAACTCATTCCATTTCCATCTGTTCCCACCATTAGAGGATGCAGTTGATTGATTCAACTGCAGCTTAACCAAACGGTGAGCATAGATGTATTTATATATTGTATGAATACAAATAAACATGTTTTAGAACCATATCTAAGTGCACATGTATTATGTATGCATATATGTATCTATCATATCTATCGATTATTTATATATCTATTAGATCTATCCTTCATATATCATCTATCTACTTAACTACCTACTTACTTATTTATCTATTTATTTATCTATCATCTATCATATCTATCTATCTATCATCTACTATCTATCTATCTATCTATCTATCATCTACCATCTACCATCTATCTATCTATCTATCTATCTATCTATCTATCTATCTATCTATCTATCTATCTATCTATCTATCTATGTATCTATTTATGTATCTATCTATGTATCTATCTACATAATTTCTTAAAGATCAAAATGCTTTTGTCCAGTAGTTGGAAGGTAAAAATGATGGCATTTGTGTCAGGCCCTTTGGAGTTGGGGCAAAAGGATGACAGTAGAATAAGGTAAAAACCAATGGCTGCCACTTCTCTACCCATCTATGGGTATCAGGGAATGTCCCTGAAAGCTAATGTCTCATATCCTACCCAGCATTCACTTAGCACCTACAGTATGTTATGTCATTATGACACAATTAATATAACTATGGTAATCTTCAATGCATACAACATATTTCCCTACAGACACTAAGTCTACCTTTTTTTTGATAAAGCACTGATGTAGATATGCAAATTCTCTTATGGGACTCAACACACTGCAACACAGTAAATATTCAATAACATTCTTGGAGGAAACTGATCAGGCACAAAACTTTATGAAGCATGTATAGATAACTAAAGTAAACTAAGATAACTGCCTGTTATCTAGTCACTCTTCTTTCTTGTAAGGCTATATCCCCACTTACACTTTCCAGTTTCACAATGGCTCACAGATGACTAGATGGGGATGCCTTTCTCAGTATGGATAGCCAGTGGATAGCATATGCAATGTCAAGATCATTTATTTAGTGACTACATTGCCTGCCTACTTCTTTCATCATCTCAGGAGTGGTGGTAAGTCAGTGTTTCTCCTGGTTCCTCTAGGTGAGGAACACCTACAGGATAGAAGCACTTTGACACAGAGGGAGACTTGATGGAACTGCTCTTTTGTGACCTTCAATTCCCATTTGAGTCTGTGAGATAAATGAGTTTTTTATTTGTTTGGAGAAGTATTTCATATGAGCCATTATATTTTAAGAGTAATTTTGTTGCTTCAGTTTAGCTAGCACTAAAACTTACTTAGCGTGCAAACTGTGCCTTCATGTAGATGCTTTCTAGAGTTCTGCAGCCTCTGAGAAAAGTATGAGAACCTGGGAAGCAGCTGGGACTCACAGGGGACCATCTGTGACTCCCTAAGATTAGAGGGCATTTCTTCTGAGGATGCCTGCTCTTGAGGAAAATGCTAAGTTTGGTGAGGTTGCTGGTTTCATCCTGAGAAAGGTACTCAAATATTGAGACACTCTGTGGATTGTCAGAGCAACCCATCTTTGCTAGAGGCGGAATCTGTAACTGCATTAACTAAATTAAACAGGAATTTATTTTAGATTTAGAAAGAACCAAAAGTGAAGCTGGAATATCTTGATGAATTAAAATATTTGTTTTCCTAAACACATTTATGTCTTTACAGAGGGAAAACAGAACCTTAAAACAAACTAAGAAAAAGAATTTCATACTTTTGTTTAGAGAAGTATCATATTTCTACAGAGAATAAAAAGGAATTTCAAACTAAGAGAACAATTGTGGTCCTTGAATTGTTCTTCAGCCCACAGAAGTTTAAGAATACTATAGATAGCCTACTTCTACAGAAATCATTTCAGTAAGTGTCTCTCTGATTGTCTAACTTAAATGGCACTTTTCCATAATTGATCATTGCCACATTTTTAAGGCATGAAAGATCTTCTCTAACCATAGATCCAACAGAGGGCTAATTTCCAAAATATATAACAAACTCAAGAAGTTAGACTCCAACAAACCAAATAACCCAATTTAAAAAAAATGGAGTACAGAACTAAACAGAGAATTATCAACTGAGGAATTTCGGATGGCTCAGAAGTACTTAAAGAAATATTTAGCATCCTTAGTCACCAGAGAAATGCAAATCAAAATGACACCTTACACCAATCAGAATGGCCAGGATCAATAACCCAAGCAACAGCACATGCTTGTGAGGATGTAGAGAAAGGGCACTCCCTCATTGCTGGTGGGATTGCAAACTTGTACAACCACTCTGGAAAGCAATCTGGTGGTTTCTCAGAAAATTGGAAACAGTTCTACCTAAAGACCTAGCCATACCACTTGGCATATATCCAAAAGATGCCTACCATACCACAAGGACATGTGTGTCCACTACGTTCATAGCAGCCTTATTTGTAATACCCAGAAATTGGAAACAGCCTAGATGTCCCTCAATCAAAGAATGGAACAGGAAAATGTGGTTCATTTACACAATGGAATAGTATTCAGCTATTAAAAATGAGGACATCATGAATTTTGCAAGCAAATGGATGGAACTAGAAAATATCATCTTGAGTGAGGTAACCCACATCCAAAAGAACATGTATGATATGTACTTACTGATAAGTAGATATTAGACACAAAATACTGGATACCTGTGGTACACCTCACAGACAAAAGAAGTTAGACAAGAAGGAAGACCCAGGTGAGGATGTTTGAATCTCACTCAGAAGGGGGAATAACAGTCATAGGAGGGAGAGGTAGGAAGGGACCTGGATGGGAGAGAGAATGGGGAGGGGAATTAGGGGGATCAGGATCTGGTGTGGGGAGAGACAGGAGAGAGGGCCAGAGGGACAGAAGAACTAATGGAAATATGCAACTGCTGGGGGTGGGGGTGGGGGTGGGGGAAATCTCTAGGAGGAGGTTGCCAGGAATCAATGAGGGTGACCTTAGCCAAGATGCCTATCTGTGGGGATATGAAAGCAGAACAGGCCATTTCCTGTCGCCAGGCAGGACACCCAATAAGGGAATAAGGACACCAATCCTCCTACCTCCCCCAAACACTTTTGACCCCAAATTTGACCTGTCTGAAAGAAATGCAGGCACAAAGATGGAGCAGAATCTGAAGGAATGAACCAACCTATAACAGGCCAAACTTGAGACCCATCCCATGGGCAAACACTAATCCTTGCCACTGTTAATGATACTGTTGTGCTTGCAGACAGGAGTCTAGCATGGCTGTCCTCAGAGAGCATCTACCCAGCAGCTGACTGAGACAGAAGCAGATAATCACAGCCAAATACTGGACAGAGGTCAGGGACTCTTATAGAAGGGGAAGGATTGAAGTCCGTGAGGGCATAGGAACTCTACAGGAAAATCAAGAGCATCAACAAAGGGTACCCTCTAAGAGGAGAAGGAGAGGTGGGAGGACTCTGTGGGAGTGGGAATGGGAGGGGTAACAGCACTTGGAATAGAAAGACAGACAGACAGAAAGAAACTAAAACAAAGAAGACACTTGGGGAAGTTTATGAGCACAGTCAAGTCATAGCAGTTATTTGGGCTGTTCTCCATTGGAAATTTCAGAAAGATTCTCTATATATCAGAAAAGTGGTATTAGTTCCTGGTCAGTGGTGATTTATTTATAGAAAATGAAAATCACAGTGTAAGTTCGTGTTTGCTTAGTTTGAACAATAAGTGTAGATGTTATGGTAATAAAATATTTTTCAACCAACATGGCTTAGGATACAAATAGCTTTCTTAATGATCCATCAATAAAGTTGTTTAGAGTAAACAGATCTGTGCATGCAACATGTGTTCATTTGGGGGAAGATATTTATTATTTGTGTTGATTATAAACATAATAGTTTTGAACACTCAGCTTCTCTGACTTGTACTGGCATGGTAACAATGAACACTTTGTATGTTCTTCATCTATTGCTCAAGTGTAAAGAGCTAAATGACTCATTGTGCGCTGAAATATATCCATTTGAAATTTCCTGATGATTGCTTCTAGAAAAAAATTTAAAGGACATTTAAAAAATTACTACAAAATGAGTATATACACATACATATACACATGTATTATACATACATATATACATATGTACATATACACATTTATATATATATATATATATATATATATATATATACACACACACACACACATATATATATACACACACACACACACACACATTCCACCGTGAGCAAAAAGGGAAAAAAGATTACATAATAGTCAACTTGTTAACTATCCTTATAAATTAGAATTGTATAAACTTCCACTTTTGAGATCTTTGAAAGAAAACCACAACCAACTTCCCTTTACTTGAGAGCATTTTAAAACTAGAAACAAGTTTTTGAAATGGATTTAATTGTTACTTCTTTTAAGCACTTATATGACATCTGCCACCTGGCACAGGATTTACCTCTCCTGACAGGAAGACAGATAAAATTTATTTAAAAGTTCTTTATGTTGGATATCTACTCTTGTTATATTTCACAACAATATAATTTGAACTTGAGTGTATTAATAACCATTTCATCCAGTAGTGCAAGAGTGGACTTAGAAATACATAGTTATTCTTGTTCTGGGACACTCTATTATAGAAGTACAGGATTTGTCATTGTAGATTAGGTCATCAGTACATCTGATTGAACTGAGGCCTCTGGCAGTGGTAAAGAACTATGGAAGATGCAGAGACAGGCAACACAATCACAACTTGTGTCCAACGAGGATGCAGAGACAGATAACACAACCACATACAAAGTGTTAATTGTTACCATGCCAGTACAAGCCAGAGAAGCTGAGTGTTCAAAACTATTATGTTTATAATCAACACAAATAATAAATATCTTCCCCCAAATAAACACATGTTGCATGCACAGCTCTGTTTACCCTAAACAACTTTATTGATGGATCATTAAGAAAGCTATTTGTCTTCTAAGCCATGTTGGTTGAAAAATATTTTATTACCATAACATCTACATTTCTTTCCTCAAGACTTTTGTATACACACCAGCCCACCTGGGATGATTGTCAACAGTTACTCTCCCCTTGTTCTCATCAGAAAAAAGGGACAACATGAAATATGGATCTAAGAAAGTATTCCTGGGTCCAGATGTGGCTCTTTGGCTGATAATGCTTATCAAATTGATAGTGTGTTTCTGTCCTATTGACTCCATTAAGATCCTAATACTGACTAAGGTAAGAGGGTGTCAGACACCATCAGAATTTTCATCCCAGACACTAGAAAAAAAGTTGAAAAAGTTAGAGTAATTTGAAGGTATGAATCGGTCCCAGTTACTAGAGATAGCTTAAAAGATGTTTAACAACAGAAAATGATTAAGAGCCAGAAGGAAGTAGAAACATACTAGGTTCTTACTGGGAATCCTACAAGAAAACCCAGATAATAACTACTCTGACAGGTGAGAGGGAGTCAGGGGATGAATAAGACACCATTAGAGGATAATCAATGTGCCTACTGCAAGAAGAAAGGACACTGGAAAAATGAATGCCCTAATCAGAAGAAGAAGGATCCACAAGTGTTGCAGTTGAAAAAGTGATGGGCCCAGGTGTTTATTACTTAAGCCCCAGAAACCTAGGGAAACTCTTAAGGTTGGGCAAAGCAATCGACTTTGTAGTATACACTAGGGTAATATAGTAGGCCCTTAAGAAGACCCAAGGCCAACTGACTGAGCAAAAGATTCCAGTCCAAGGCTAAAAGGAAACGTGATCTACAACTCCTGGATCAGCTCTTCTTCCATTAACTTAAGAAACTCAGTAACTCACTCATTCTTGGTCATGCCTGGTTGCCCCTTTCCCTTTTGCATAAACTGAAAGGCACTATCATCTTTGATCATGAGCCACAGTATGATTTACAGATATTCAGATAAAACTTGGTGTCTTGCCCTCTGTCCAAAGAATACCTCCTAGCTGAAGGTTGTGCTCCCAATCAAAAAAATACTGTTGGACTACCTCTCAGATATCCTACAAAAGTTTTCAGCAGGTATGGGCAGAAATCAAAGTTTTGGGACTGGCCTTATACCAAGTTCCTATAAATGTTTAACTTATCAGCTCAAACACCCCTGTCCAGATTAAATAATACTCAATAAATACTAAGTGATCCTGGAAGCAAAAAGGTGGATTGTACTTCCTCTTGTCCATCTTAGAGAGATGGCATCCTGGTGGTCTGCTAGTCATCCTGGAAGACACCTCTCCTGCCTGTGATAAAGCCCTGGAATCTCTGGTTATAAATGCATCCCAAGGTTTCAAACACATATACTCTGATGAGTCTGATTGCTCCAGTGAAACAGTTGTAAACTATCTTGGATCTGGAAGATGCATTCTTTAGATTTCCATTGGTAGAAGTAAGTCTGCCCACCTTCATCACTCTTGAATGGACAGACCTAGAGTGTGGGGACATGCAACCACTTAACTAGATCAGATTGCCTCGATGATTTAAAAATATTTCCAACCCTGTTTGTGAGACACTAAGCGTTGACCTCCTGACCTTCTGTCAGAGGTTTCCCAGATCCATAGTCTACAATGTGTAGATGACTCCTCCTCATCTCTATAAGAAACTGTATAAGGGCCACTGAGGGACTGCTCTAAGAGTTACAGACCCTGCAGTACCAAATGTTGGCTAAGAAATTCCAACTTTGTACATAAGAGGCCACTTAGCTCTGCTACCAGTTGAAAGGAAGCAAAAAACAAACAAACAAAAAGCCTGCCTCAGAGTAGAATTGTTGCCATTCTTCTGATTCTAATTCCAAAGACCCAGTTCAAAGACAGGTTTGCGAATTCTTATGTGCAGTTAGACATGGCCAACTCTGTGGATCAGGGTTTGCGGAAATGACAAGGCCTCCATCCACTAGCAAAAAGTAGGGCACTAAGCCCTTAGTCTGCACTGATTGAATAAAAGGTATTTGAAGTTTTAAAAACAGTTCCCACCCTAGTACTTCCAGATGTCTTCAAACCTTTCTATCCATTTGCCCAAGAAACAAAAGGCATTGCAAATGAGGTCTTAAACCAAACTTTGGGTCCATGGAAATGTCCTGTGGCATACCTGTCCAAACGATTGGACTCTGTACTCACAGGACAGCCCAACTGTCTAAAAGCTGTGGTGGCTACTGCTATTCTAGTGAAAGAAACAATTCACTCTGGGTCAGGATCTTGCAGTCTTAGCACCTCACACAGTTGATGCCCTCCTCCCAGGAACACCAGAACACTGGCTGTCTAATGCTCTGTGTCCTAGTACCAGGCCCTACTCCTGAATCACCCTCAAGTTCAGTTTGAGAAATCTATCACCATCAATCCTGATACCCTCTGGCCTAATGATGACCTGCAAGTACTCATCCATGACTGTCTTGAGTTGACCACAATGGCCCAGGGGATCAGCCCAGCCCTAACAAACACCCCTCTTAAAGATCCCAATGCAGTGCTTTACCTGGAGAGGATATAATTACTTGCTAGTTTTTATAGATAACTTATCTGGGTGGGTAGGAACATTCATCACCCAAACTGAAACTGTTCAAATAGCAGCTAAGTCTTCTCTGGGAACTGATCCCACAATTTTGTTGCCCCTTAGCAAAAGGGTCTAACAATGGCCTGGGTTTCATAGCAAATACCTTACAACTAATATCTAAAGCTTTAGGTACAGCTTGGGAACTTCATTGTACATGTAGACCCCAGAGTTCTGGGAAGGTAGAAAGAAAGAACATAGTGTTAAAAGAAACCCTACTAGATTTTCATTGAAGTCCAGCAATGGGTTCATAGACCTCCTTTCTTTGCTCTGGGCCCACTGCATGCCATACAGGGAGGGATTTACTGCTCTGAGATTATGTTTGAAAGACCTTCCCTACTGCTTCCCTGTCTCAGAGAACAACAGTTGACAAAACTCTCTAACCATTCCCTTCTCAAGTTATTGCAGGCCCTCTAGTTCTCCATAAATGTTACTCATTGGCTTTTCTGAGTCCACCACCAGTTCCCTCTTGTTTGAGCTCAGTGATGCTGTCTGTTTGGGTCTAGTGGGTAGCCAATGGGCACTGCATAAAACTTAAAAAGGACCCTGTATAGTGATTCTTCTCTCCTCCTACTGCTGTGCAGATAACTGGCATTATACCTTGTATCCACTACAACAACTGGATACTGTCACCAATTGAGCTATCTCCTGAACTATGGGTCCATTAAAATTTAAGGTTTCATAGGGTCCTTGTCACTTAAACTCTCTGTACCTCTACCTCCTTCTGAGTCTTGTGCATTGCCTTTTGTTCATAAGTCCGTGGTCTAACCCCACCAGCCTAAAGTGGTGTAGGGCCTGGACCTAGAACTGATGGAGACAGATTCAGGGAAGGTGTTAGCTAGAGTAACTAGAAGCCAGCAACCCATACTTCACCTTTACCTTTGCTCATCAATGTCCATGTTAAGTGCCTGGTTGTATTGGAGAAAGGAAAGAAGGGGGAGATTATTTTTTGAGACAGAAATATAGACTTTACAGTTCTATGCATGCTTTCAGCTGATCCTCTTAATTGTCAAGAACAATGGAGTTTCCACCATGAAGTGTGGGGTTGTGAAACAGAGGTTTCTTGGGACCGCATCAATGAACATATAGATCCCTTTCAAGGAATGCACAATAGAAACATGTAATCCAATGGCCTTAAATTTAAAAGTCTGAAATTTTCTTAGGAAAGATTCTGGCCTTTGGGAAATGAAGAACCTGGAGAATCAGACTATGCACAGTAAGGGACCCAGGGGTAGATTAACTATCCAGAAGAAACAGACCCCCCCCAGATCCCAAGAACTTTGGGTCCTATCCTGTGCCAAATGCCTGGCCAACTTTTCCCTTCAAAGAAACTGTCTCAAAAGACACCAGGGCCAGAGTTCCCCACCTGCTGCTGCCAGAAAGTTGGGGAATACCAATTCCTATTTTCCACCCTTGACAAGTTACACCATGTAATGAATCATTTCTAGCCAGAAACTGATGAGGGTTGCTGGTTATCCTTAGACACCTGACCTTGAACTACACAGGATATAAATTAACTAGATTTTCAACCCATTGACTGACTAAGCTCACTGTGACTGGGGAAAGCCAAAATTAACATTAGAAGACATATAAAGTTCTGAGACTTATCTAATACTTAAAATTTGTACCTAGGCTCTTCTCCTCATTCTCATGCCTGCTATTTCTGTCTTGTGTCTTAACTCATCTGGGCAATAGCAGTATTACTGAGTATTACTCTAAGACTATTTGGTGGGCATGTACTAATGGATTAACTATATATGCCTCTTCAGATGCATTCCAAACTGAGAAACCCCTTTTCTGCATCTTAGTATATAAGATTAACAGTGGGACCTTGCATCTTAAACTGAATGGTCAATTATGTAAAACAAAGGATTAATTCAGTCAAATTAATGGTGCTTAGGATCAAGCACATCACTTTAGAGCAGAATGAGTCCATGATTTGATTTACCATGAGCACTGTGGAATGTGATATGGAAAGATTCATTCATCCTGTCTAATTCGGAGACATTTTTGGTTTAACCTGAAGCTGACTCTCCCCTGTTCCACCTCTGCCATGGAAAGTCCAATGGGAAAACAAAAGTACCTGAATCAGTTATGAAAATTCAGGGTCAAAAATGCCCTCAACTAATTGCATGTTTTGGCTTCTGTTAACCTGCTTGCTTTACTTTCCCTGGGGACTTTCATCTAGGATATAAGTTTTCTGTGTTCTTTGCCTTTAGAAGTTCCCTGTAAAATGTATTCAAGGCTGTTCTTTGAGACGTATTTCTCTCCAACCAGTCACTGGCAGATCAATACAGACTCTCCATTAAGACTTTGGCCATGTTGAGTGTTCTTTGGGTCTCTACAACATGGTCTACCTCTTGGTGGTTTCTAGGTTTTTAGACAAGGCCATGCATTTTATGTTGAACTGAAGGTTGGTGGTTACCTGTGTCGGTTTGAGTGAGAAATGTCTCCCATAGGATGGAGTACTTCAACATGCGATCCTGAGTTGATTGTTTCCCTAGAGTATTTTCCATATCTGGGGACATGTCTTTTATTGCTGTTCCTAAGAAGTTGGTATTAGTATAGAATGGGTAAGGGCCTGAGATGTTGCTAAGCATCCAGTATTGTACGTGATAGCCCACTCTTAGAAGGAATTGTTGGGTCCTAAATGTCAATATGACTAAGGTTTGTAAACTCAATTCTAGGGCCACATTCACACCACTCACACACATGCATGCACACACTTACGCAGGCTCATGAACATGTGCATGTAAAAAGAAAAAAAATAAGTCTCTTTACTTTGTGCTCCCTGCTCCAAATGCACAACATTAGAAACACAGCCAGTGTTGAGCACATGCTCTATAATGATAATTATATGCACAGTGTTATGGATTAAGCTGGGCAGTTACAATGATAAGAGCAATCCTTGTGCTTGCCATACTTGTTTTTAATGCCCTGTTAAGAGAGTGGGCAGAGTCCTTCTGATAGCTTCTGCTTGTTTTTAAATTTTCTATTCTTGTTAGTGTCTCTCTGTGTGTTATTCCAATATTGATATTATAGCTGTTAAGAGTGGACATTTCTTTGTTATAAGTAATTCTGATCATCATGAATACCACAATTTCAATAGGTTTTCAGTAGAAATTTGTCATCTGGTATTTCCAGAGCTACATTCCTTGCTCAGCAGCTGTGTGTCTTACCTGAATATTCTGTGTCACCCTGGGTCAAAGTGCAGGATTCCTTCCATTGAATCAGTGGGGTCACATATTAGGCTTTTTCCAGTTAAAAAGGCTGGAATTATAAATACTTAACTTGCTTGCTTGACAATATCATTCAAACTTATTTTTGTCACCTCATTGACTGTAGCTACATTTTTTTTGAGGCAGAGTCTCATATAATCCAAGGAAGCCTTGAACATGGTATGCAGTTGACCCTGGTCTTAAACCTTAATGCTCCACTTTCCATATGCTAACATTACAGACATGGTGATGACTGGTTACCATTTTGTTCTACTTACATATTTTATAAACAATAGCAAGACACCATGTTACTAAAGTGACCAGACATGCAAACAGATCTTTGTAGCTCTAATTGGAGACTCCAAGCTGACTTTCTGATCTTCATCTCTTTGGGGGGGTGGGGGACACACATAATGGCACATTGTCTGTCTTGTTTCTTATGTTTTATTTTATTTTTTTCAACATATTATTTTTATTGATTATTCAGGAATTTCACATCATACACCCTGATCACACTCATTTCTTAGTCCTGCCAGATCTGTTCCCCTATCCTGTGACCTTCTCCCCACCAAAAAAAAAAAATTTAAATTAAAAAAATTCTAATTTGTGTCATCTATATACTCATGGGAACATGGTCAAACTTCCAGTGACCATCCCCTTAAATACAACTGAACTCTTCCCTTCCTTCACCTCTGCCAGAGGTCATCAATTGTAGGGAGCTACACTTCAGCATCCTTATCACCCTTTTGAAGAATTCTCTTCAATAGCTTCTTGTTTAGGCTACTTTAGGTGGGTGTTGGAGGGTAGGGATTGTCACAGAAGCCTTCCATCTTTCTCTCAACTACGCCTCTGCATCCATTGATATCACTGCAAACTATTCAGGGTTTCCTTGCTCTTTATAGTCAGCAGGCACATGGATTGCAGTTTCCACATGGCTTCTGGAAACACAGACCAAGAACGTGTGGTCCCTGACTGTAGGAGGCCCATGGACCAAGGCAAGGCTCTCCAAGGCAGCCCTGATCAAAGACATCACCATGGCCTCAGTGGGCGGTGCAGGCTATTCACATCACTATGGAACTCAGTGGCTGCATGTCTCGTGGACATTAACATGGCTTCAGACTGTAGCACAGACCAAGAATATTCATGTAACACAGCCATGGACATTGTCTTAGTAACTGTCTCTGTTGCTGTGAAGTGACACCATGACCAAGGCAACTCTTATAAAGGACAACATTTAATTGAAGCTGGATTATTGGTTCTGAGGTTTAGTCCATTATCATCATGGCATGAAGCATGGCAGCAACTAAGCAGGCATAATTCTGGAGGAGCTGAGAATTCTACATCTTGTTCAAAAGGCAATCAGGAGAAGACTGACTTTCAGGCTATTTGGAGGAAGCTCTCTCAAAGCCTACTCACACAGTGACACACTTCCTCCAACAAAGGCCACATGTACTTCAACAAGGCTATACCTCCTAATAGTGCCACTCCTTAGGCCAAGCATATTTAAACTAGCACAGACATCAACACAGATCTCAGCCACAGTAGAGTTTTCAGTTATTTTTTGAGACAAGATTCAGGCCAGACTGGCACAGAACTTAACATTTAGCCCAGGTTGGCCCCAAGCTCTCTATCCTCCTGCTTCAGCTTCCTGATTTCTGGTATTGTAGGTATGCATCATGAAGCCTGTCTGATTTCTTAATTTTAAACCAGGAATTTTTTTTATAGAAGAAGGTTGTCATTGCTTAATGCCATACAAAATTTCATGGCAAGAAAGGCTTTTGGCTATCGACATGGAAACATTTTCAAAATGGCTGTACATAAGAGCTGAATATATCACTCCAATATCCTCTTGAATGACTAGGCTTGAGCATCAGCAGTGACTTGGCCAAGTGCCTAGGTGATTTTCTATTGCATTATTCCATTGAACATGCAAAAGCTCATTCAATGAATCCTACCTCCTCCCCCTATTGCCGTCTTTATTTCTTGATCATTCCTGAGAAAGCGACATGTGATTGTCTTCCGATCATTTTGAATGAGAGAAGTAATAATATTGATAATAAAATCCAAATTCAGAAAAGACATGTACTTGATTCAGCAGCCAGAGTATTTGTGCACCGTGTTAAAGGTGTACTAAGGATGTATTAATCTTATTTTCCCCTTTCATTTTACATGAAAGCTGTCATTATTGGGATAAGAATAAAATGAACATTAAGTATGATAAATGATAAGTGCCCACGAGAGTCAATACACTACTCCAAGAGAGCATTGCTAATCAACCAATGCAGCAGGCTAATGCACCATGCGAGCAAGCACCTTTGAGAGATGCTAAATCTGTAACTTAGGGAGCTTGGCATTTAGCTTGGAGCTGCTTTTGGCTTAAGGTGAAACAAAGGTTACAGTCATGTGTTGGCCACAGTAGGAAACCCTGTTCTGGATGATGCCTTCAAAATACCATGTAAAACACAAAATGGCACTGATATCTCTAACAGGCCTTGGTGTATACATGAGGAGGGAGAGACCTGGGCGGGAAAGTGGATGGGGGGAATGGAGAGTAGAGGGGAGAGGGAAACCTGATCTGGTATTGGGTGAGGGAAAAGGACTGAAGCCCTGAGGGACAGCAGAAAGAATGGAAACAGGCAGCCATGGGAGGTAAGAGATTGGGGGGACCCTCCAGAATGCACCAGAGACCTGGGAGGTGAGAGACTCTCAGGACTCATAGGGAGAGACCTTAGATGAAATGCCTGACAGTAGGGAGAGGGAACTTATAGAGCCCACCTTCAGCAAGAAGACAGGGCATCAAATGAGGGGGGGGCATCCCACAGTCACAGCTCTGACCCATAATTGTTCCTGTCTGAAAGAATTACAGGGATGGAAATGGAGAGGAGCCTGAGGAAAAGAAGGTCCAGTGACAGGCCCAAAGGGGGACCCAGCTCAAGAGGAGGTCCCAAGGCCTGACACTATTACTGAGATTATGGAGAGCTCACAAAAAGGAACCTAGCATGACTGCCCTCCAAAAGACCCAACAAACAGCTGAACGAGTCATATGCAGATATTTGCACCCAATATCTGAAGCAGCTGACCCCTGTTGTTGAATTAGGGAAAGACTGAAAGAAGTTGAGGAGGAGGGTAACCCTGTGGAAGGACCATCAGTCTCAATTAATCTGGACCTCCGAGATCTCTCAAACACTGGACCATCAGCATACACCAGATGATATGAGGCTGCCAACGCACACACAGCAGAGGACTGCCAGGTCTGTGTTCATTCAGAAGTGATGTACCTAACCCTCAAGAGACTAGAGGCCCCAGGGAATTTAGAGGTCAGGTGGCTTGGGGGGGGGGTCAGGGTGGGGACATCCATGTGGGGACAGGGCAGAGGGGAGGAGGTATGAGATGTGGAGCAGTAGGATGGTGGATGGGGGATAAAATATGGAGTGTAAAAAGTAAATAAATTAGTTAATAAAATACCAATCAAAGTTGAGAGTATTCTATTCTTATTTTTATGATGGTGAAAGGAAGGGGAGGGGCCCCCAATTTGAAAGCTCTGTCTTGTTTAATGAACATGATGAACACTAATTTTAAAAAGCAAGGGCTGAAGTCTCCATGCTGTTTTGTGTCTACTATAATCTAAGACATACTTTTAAAATCCGATTTTTAATTATTAATAGAGAAGTCATTCTCTCTGCATTCAATGATCTCAGGACCTCGTACACAGCTTTGTTAACTGTCAAACCAAGCCTGTTCTCTGTACTCTAGTTAGTAAGATGATCGACAAGGAGAAAGTTGTTCATATTGTATTTGAACCCCAAAGCATTTCTATTGCCCTTAAGAGACAAGTGTAAGAGCTTGCAACTGATCTGTGTAGACACATGGCTGACTGGCTGCACTTGGGTCGATAGAGGATCTGTTGGTTTTAAGGATGCTACTACTGGTTCTTGGGGTGAACAATGCTTCCTATGACATCAGTCATCTTGGCTCTTATGATGTCTTAGGGATGCCTGCGACACTTTATTTCTTGATGAATTATTTAGCATAGATTGAGCATGCTCTATATGCTGAGATCACATGATAAAATAAGACAGAAGAGTCATACCCACCTCAAAATTCTATCTTTTGCTTGATAGTTCAGGGAGAAGTTGGAGATGTTGAAAAGGAAAGGATGGCCTTAGAAAGCAGCCATTTTCTCAGTTTTTCCTACTAGCCAGCACTGTGAACCTCTATTCTCATCACCCTGGCCCCAACCCAGAGAGGACTTTCTGGTTTGTGAACAATGGTAGAGAATAACAAGAAAATGGAAGGGGAAAGAAATACATAAATTGTGGCTGAGTAAGTAAGGATCATACTGTACAGACTAGCACACAGAAGGACTTCTCATGACTTTGAATACCATACGTTGTCTAGGTAGGAAGCCCGAACTGTGTGGTGGTGGCCAGCAGGATTTACCTTAGTTCAGATCATCACTGTGCTCTTCCTTAAATTTATACTGATACAGACATGTAATAGTAGTTCTTTTATGTCATTTATTCCCGTGAATTGTCACTGAGCAGCAATTTACCCTACAGGTCTACTCTGTCTTTGGATCCGAGAGTGTATAAACAAAGACAATAAACACATGGTTCCTTTTCTCAGCAATGGCAATTTATTTAATTTTTCTCTTCTTCCCCCTTCTTCCTCTCTTCTGTCTCTGACTTGTTCCTTCCTCCCTCCCTCCCTCCCTCCCTCCCT
>NC_034591.1:153173547-153184696 GCF_900095145.1 Mus pahari
TACCTTCTCTTATTCCCTCCTTTTCTCTTTCCTGCCTTCATTTCTTTCTCCTTTCCCCCCCTCTCTCTCTTTCTTTCCTTCCCCTTTACTTCCTTCCTTTCTTCTATCTTTCTTTCCATCTGTCTTTCTGTATTTCAACAGAGTCCTGTGTATCCCAGGAAAACCTTGAACTTGCTGTATGGCCAATTTGAACTGATCATATTTCTACCACTTCCGATGTCCTGGCATCCTAAGCAAGTATCCCCACACCTTTATCCAGTTCCATCCTTTTGAAGTGTGCTGGAGTTGCTATACCACAGTGGTATAACTAAAAGTAACAAATAAATGCTATCATTCTGTGTGTTTAAGCAACAAAAATTGAGGCTACTTAGAAGATAATCATCAGATGAGTGGTATCTGATGGGAGAGTTTAAACAGTTCCCCCAAACTGAGAATTCTGGGGAAAGCATGGTGCCTGTCTGTTCAAATTCACTTGCTGAAATAAGATGATGTCGGCTCTTTGCTGGCTGGTCCAGGTGAGAGGAGAGAACCCTGTGCAGCTGGGTCTGTCCGGGGCTGAGCAGGATGGTCCAAAAGAAACACACTGGCCAGGGAGTATTGTCAAAGCAGGAACTCGTTTTATTAAATCAGCCTCTTGCTTATATAGGGTTGAGGGAGGAGGTAGGGATTGTTGGTAGGGAAAGGTGACATAGGAGGTGAGGAAGGGTGATGGAGGGCATGGGGTGACTGACAGGACCAATGAAGTTATTTTTTCATCGGGGTAGCTAGGCAAAGGCGGGCTTAAGTAGGTCATGTTAAGTCACTCTAGTATGGAAGTGAGCAAGGTAGGTCCCTGGACTTGAACCAGGATCAGGTCTTTCCATCAGACTATAAAATTTAGGCCCAATAAGATGGGAGAGCAGAAGACTTCTGAGTGGCACACATGGATCATAACATCTGTGGAAAGAGGTGTGCTCCTAACTTAAGCAGCTGGGACTGTTTTTCGAGATTCCAGCAGCCTCAATCCAATTGCATTTCAATTCTATTACTCATAAACGAGGACAGGAACACACATTTGTCTTTACTGTATTTTCCATCCTCACAGAATGCCTTCTAGACTGAAAGAGAACATAAAGGAAATGATTTTGAATTCTTGCAAGAAAGGTACTATTCACATTCAAGGAAAAATTGTAAAATCTTACATCCAATTGATATATATATATATATATATATATATATATATATATATATATATCAATAAATAAAAATAAATAAATAAATAAAAGAGAAAGAATTGCTTGAATTTCATCCTGCTGTTTTGGTAAAAATCTCTGAATTTGTCTTCCTGAATTGTTTTCTATGCATTAGATAAAAGTCATTGTCCTTAGCAAAGTAGCTTGTCAGCCATTTATTTCAATACCTAGAATTTAAGCCTCTCATTAGTTTATTTACATATAACTGAGAAAGTGGTAAGAGGGTTCTAAAATTTATAAATAAAAGTGAGTTAAATGGACGAGGCAGGTCCTTCCTCCTCCATCCTTTCTGCCCCCATGTTCTGTAACATGAGCTGAGTCTTCTCTAACTTGAATTTCAGGAGTTGTACCAGAGGATAGTATGGATAAGTTTCTTTCAAGCGCGTGTTTTCCTTGGCCTCTCTTAACAAATCCACCATGTTCATTCTCACTCAGCTGAACCTGAGGAATCTCAGCTCAGGGTAGGGAGTGGAAACTTCTGCACCCTCAGCTCACGTGCTTCTGCTGCTCACAACCAGTTGAGGTCACACAGATCAAAATCTGCATTATAACCATAACAGTGACCCATTAAACATCTCATTTCATCTGAAATGTCCTTTTGCAAATATTTTCAGAAAATCAGGCATTGGCCTTGTGTCTTCCTATATCTCTTATCCTCTTAAACACATATAGAACAAAATGGCAACAAATTTTTCTCTATGCTTACAAACTCACAAACATTTCTGTGAGGTGTCACTGTTCATATCACATTTTTCTATATTAATGTTTGCAAAAAAACCTTGTATGTCATATTTGTTGATATATTCTTGTGCTTCTCCATCATTGTAATTGTATACATTGCCTTGGTGACCAAGGTGACAGCACTGTAAACAGTTTGTAATCAATTGGCTTTATATTCCATTCTAGACCCTGTGATGACTTCATTTTTAAAATTGAAAGTATTTTAAAGAGTTGAGCAAAAAAATCCAAACCATACAAAAACAAACAAACAAACAACGCACAAACATCTGTAGACTTAACTCACCCCATAACTCTGGGAAGCAGGAAATGCAGGCATTTGTTATTTCCACAGAACAAACCAACCCCGACACAAGAGACGAAAACAAAGCAAAGCAACCGAAAGCAGAGAAATGATTGTTTCTGATGGAAGACGGAGTGGAGGCAGGGCTGAGGGTTTGCTCTCAGGGATGCACAGTATCACCGCCTTATCCGGACCTCATCAGAGAGACTCCCTCTGGCAGCAGATGGGAACAAACACCCAGACCCACATCCAGACAAGATGTGGAGAGGCAGGCTGAATTGGGTGCCACCATCCAATCCCTCCTCTCGGGGCTCCCTTGGAAGAGGAGGCAGCAAGATTGTGAGAGCCAGAGGATATGGAAGACACCAGGAGAACCTTACCCTCTGAATCAACTGAGCAAGGTGCGTGTGAGTTCACAGAGACTGGAGCAGCCAGCACAGGCCTATTGGCCCTGCCCTAGGACCTCTGCTATGTACTAGATCTCTTAGCTTAGTATTTCTATGGGATTCCTGAGTATATAAACAGGTGGATCTTTGGCTCTTTTTCTGGCTCTTGGGATTCATTTCCTCCTGAGGAAGAGGAAAGGTTTTGCTTCGTGTTATCTTCGTAGGCTGTTATCTCTTAGAAGCTTGCTCCTATCTAATGAAGGACAGAAAGGAGTAGAGCTAGCAGGGGAGGAACTAGGAGGAATAGAGGGAGGGGAGGAACTAGGAGGAACTAGGAGGAATAGAGGGAGGGGAAACTCTAATCAGGATATTGTATGAGTAACACGCTTACTTTCAATGAAAAATAAATAAACATTTTAAAGAGTAAATAAAAGTTGAGCAGAGAGCTTTGGCTGTGTCCAGAGTAAAAGGTTTGGAGAAGGTATTAACAAAGCACAAATAGCAAATTGGCCATTTCAAAGTAGAAAAATAAAAACGACAACCAAAACCCCACAAAAATCCAATAGATAAATGACTGATTGGTCAACGTCATATCGTAGTAGAGAACTTCATTGCCATACCAGTTGAAGCTGGCTTTCTTGGGGAATTTGGCTTTTATTTGTAACTCTGACTGCCTTGTAGGCCATTTAGACAGCTTAGCTTCATCTTGCTGTTGAACTTTAGCAAAATTATTCCTTTACTCTTTAGTCCCATCTCCTGAAGCTTAATTTGAAGCAATGGCCTTACAAAGTTTTAAATTAACAATGATATTTCAAAATACACATCAGAGGAAAACAAAAACTTGCTAGAAAATATCATCGGTGAATTTTTTTCATCTAACTTTGGAAAATGTGATGGTCTCAGGATAAACTAATGTACATAAAATTTTAAAATGTTTTGCTATCTCTCGTTTGTTTTTGTAACAAATTATAGCAAGACACGAGTATTTCATTGTAGTATCTACGTACATCAGTGTAACTATATTCTGTTCTAATAAACTTCCCTTGACCACAGTCCCCATTATAAATGTTTTCCATAGATTTAATGTTTACAACATATTCACATTCAAGTGTGCAGGAACTACTGAGATTTCTTATGTATGGCTCTGACTGGAAATAGTTTAAAAAAACTACAAGTTTCCATAGCCACATAAAAATAATTACAAATGGATACTGAAGTAAAGGTAAAATTAAATTGTCCCTTGAAGAAAATACAGTGGTGGAGTAGGCAATATACCACTGGATACTGGAACCACAACCATAAAATAAAATAAAATAAAATAAAATAAAATAAAATAAAATGTATAAGTGAATCTAAAAATCTTCTTTCGAAAGGTCAGTGAGAAAATGGTAATGCAAGCCAGCAGGAAATACGTACAGACATATGCCTGATGAAAGGCAGACTTGAAAACACAAAAAGCATTTATAGGCCAGTAATGAAAGAAAACAAGCCAAAGTGGAAAAAAAATGGGTAAAGGATTTGGTAGACACGCAGCAGCAAGAACGTCTTGTTTAATGCTTTGAATGAGAATGTCCCCAGGTGGCAGAACTCTTGGTCTCCAGTTGGTGGCGCTCTTTCGGGTGGCTGTGGAATCTTGAGGAGGTGAGGCTTCACTGGAGGAAGTGGGTCACTGGACATGGGTTTTAAGGGTTCATAACCTCACCCTGCTTTCTCTTTCTTCCTCTGCTCCCTTAGTATAGGTGGCCTGTGATCAGCCAGCTTTCTACTTCTGCTGCCACACCATGTTATGCCTTCCCCATCATTTGGACACCATCCCTCTGTAAATGTTAGCTAAGCTAGACCAGTTCTCCCTTATGTTGTTTCTGCTCATGCTCTTTCATCACAACAACAAAACTTAACCAGTGCAAATGATAAAAAGATAGAGGCACTGATAACTGCTTTCTGTGAGGAACAAGACAGTAATTACCCAGGTTTGGCGCTCCTCTCATGCAATCTCTGTTTTCATTGAGTTGCTGATATTGGAAAATATTTTTAATATTATTTTGTGTGTAGTGTATGCGTATGTGTGTTTGTGTACTTGTATATGTGGGGCACATGCATATGTTTTGTGTGGAAGCCAGAGGTGGAAGTTGGGTGTCTTCTTATGTTGTTCTCCATGTTGGTTTTGAGACAGTGTCTTTCACTGATATTATAGATCTCTAATTGGATAGACCAGCTGTACAGAAAGCTCAGGCATTGCTTCTACCTCACCAGCTATAAGGTTACAGGCAAATGCAAACCCTCCACCCCAAGTTTTAAGTAAAACACTGTTGCGGGAAACATTAAAAGGAACAGCAAGTTCCTGCACTATGCCAGGCACTGGCGGGCCACATGGCTCCAGTGGGGTGTTCTCATCTCAGCAGATTCTCTGGCCGGGAGCTCCTGAGTTCCCTTGGCAGGTCTAAGCCAGACCCAATGCAATGACTGCCCACTACACGGTTAGCTATCACAATTCCCAGTAACTCAGTAAAATCGAAACTCTAGAAGCTTATAATTAGTCAGATTTATATATCAATAAATTCTCAATACACATGATGCCCACATGATAAATTCAAGGGCAATTGATAATAGTACAAGCTGCCTACCTAGATTAGACAAGTTACCCCAATTATTCTATCCCTGTATGATATTATATCTACCTGTGGTTCTTTGAAACCATGTAGAATCTGAATTATCCTGTTTGTCCTCCATTTTTTTTTTTTTTTTTTTTTGGTCCTTTCCCTGGCTCCTCCCTTTCAGTCTCTGCAACTCCTCACTCTGCCTCCCTTTTCGCTGTTCAATCACAGGCTTCCTGCTGCCCTAATATTTAAATTAATTGGACAGGGAAAATCCTGCTGCAAAACACAAGAATCAGGACTCAGTTTCCCACAATTGCATGACAGGTACTTTACTCACTCAGCCATGTACCAAGAATTAAAAAAAAAATTTTTTTTGAACTCATGAACGTGGGAATATTAGCACATTCCTATAATCCAGGCACTCAGGAAGCTTGTACAGGAGAATTGCCCTGAGTTTGAAACCAGTATGATTGATAGTTTTATGTCAGCTGATACAAGCTAGAATTATTTGGCACAAGGGAGCTGCAGTTAGAAAGCTACTTTCATGAGACTGGCTGCAGGAGCATTGGTGGAGCATTGTTTGATCTATGATTGATGTGAAGGGGTCCAGTCTACTGAGAGTGGTGTAACCCCTGGGCAGGTGGTGCCAGGCTCTGTAAGAAAGGTAGGCTGAGCAAGCTATGGAGAACCAGGCAGGGAGCAGTATTTCTCTATGGCCTCTGAATCAGGTCCTGCCTTTGGGTTCCTGCCTTGGCTTCCTGGATGATGGTTTGTGTCTACAAATTATAAGGTTTGAAATAAACCCTTCCCCCTCCCACTTGTTGGTTTTGATCATGGTGTTTCATCACATCATTAGAAACCTAACTAAGAGAGTCAGCATGGAATACTTAGAAAGAAACAGGCCATCCAGAGCTATATAATAAGATCCTGATTCAATATTTCTTTTTTTTTTAATTTTATAGATTGTGCAAAAGCTAGTTGTACTAATTTGACCTGGAAGTCTGTATTTGCTGACCTCAAGTACAGGCTCCAAACACAGCAACAAAAAAGCACCCCCCCATTCCATCTACTTAGAATTAACAACATCTGTGCCCTTTTATGTATCGGTGCTTCAATTTTTCAATATCTGCACAGTCTAGTAAATCCCAAGCCAAGAGATGTAATTAAAGTAGATCTGGGTAGGTAATGCCCAGAGATGCTCAGGGGAAGCAAAATCATCATTTCTGAAGAATGGACTCTCATAAAGTTTACAATAGCCAAGGAGGAACTCAAAATGAATATTTTAAAATATGAAGGAAACCACCACTGAGAGCTTATATTGGTATCAGTTATTTAAAACGTTAGAAGAGATATGCAAAACAAAGAGCCAAACAAACAAACAAAGAAACAAAAACAAAACAAAAAACCAGAACTACCGCAGTTAGTGGAGAGCAGGTCAATGAGATAACTCACTCAGGAAAAGATCTCCAGCAAAGGCCTGACAACCTGAGCTTGATCTCTGGAGCCCATGGAGGAAATAAAGAAGTGATTCCAAGAAGATGCTCCATGATCTCTACACATGTGCCATGATGTGCACACACACACACACACACTAAATGATGTATAAAACTAAAAATGTAAAGATTAGCAAGCAAATTTAGAAATCCTGAGGCATGATTTTTTTTTTAATTTATGAGCATATGGGCACATATGCACATGTGTGTGTGTGTGTGTGTGTGTGTGTGATCCAAGCATGATCTTGCATGTCCTCCTCAGGAACACCATCCATCCTCTTTGAGACTGTCGTTCACCCGCCTGGAGCTCACCCGCTAGGAAAGCTGGCTGTTGGGACCCAGGGATCTTTGTCCTCTGTCCCTTACCTTTGATCCATGCTGGGGCAGGTTTTGAGGACCAAACTCAGGTCTTCTTGCTTTCAAATCAAGCATTTTGCCAAATAGTTATCTCTCTAACCCCCTGTGACATAATTTCTGATAATATTTCAATAATTTAAATTAGAAATTTAATGAATGGGTTAAGGCCCATGAAAATATAGTGATTTAGAAGAAAGAACGCTCAGAATTGAACACACAGAGGAAAAGATGGGAAGTATAAAACACTAATGATAAGGTATGATATGGAATGAGATGGATTCTATTTTACTTCTCTTTGGATCATAGTTTCATAACATGAAGAATAGTGGAAGGCTTGAGAAGAATTAGATAAGTGCTGAAGTCGTCAGATTTCATGTTCATTTGTTTTAAGTGTCTGTAATATATATGTCGAGATAAGGTCTCATGTAGTCTAGATTAGCTTTGAGCTCTTCCTAGAGCTGAGGGTGACACTGAACTCCTGATCCTCCTGCCTCTGTCTCCCAGTTTCAGGGATTACAGGTGTGTTCTATCACTCCAGCTAAGCAGTTAGGACATGTCATATATTTAGAGTAGGTAGAAATTTTAACTAACTTAAAGTTATATACTTGAACACTACAGAAATCTAAGGCATGGCGCATCAGAGCTCAAAGAAAATAAAATACAATTTACCTAGAAAGGAATAAAAGTTGCTCAACAATACAGTTAAACCACATAAATCCCTAATATCCCAGAGCACTGGGAATAGAAATCTGGTTGGCATAGAACTGTATTCTATTTTCTTTAGAACACAGGAGCAAAATAAAGATATCTTCATGTGAAGAAGAAAAAAACATGCTCATTGTCAAAAGACAATTTCTAAAGTTTGTGCATTTCTTTTTGAAACCAGCTTTGATCCTATTGTCTTCATGGTCTTCATGGTTGATCAGAACTCATGGCAAGCCTCCTGCCTCCGTCCTTCTAGTCCTGATTTTACAGAGTCTTTCTATGCCCAGCTTGAAGTGTGTACTTCTACCAGGAGGAAAGTGGTCTCAGTGGAAGACCATGTGAAGTCATGTATTCACATATGTATATATGTGAAGAAATTCAAAATAAGTTCGCTGTGAGGGAAAAGAAAAAAAAAGAATGTTTGATTTAGAATACTAAATAAAAACATGGAAAGAAGGAAAGAGTATCATTCTGGGAAAGGTTAGACAAGACTTGATAAGACTGTCAATCAAATACACCCTAACCAGAAGCAATGCAGAGTGAAGATACCATGCAGAGCCCCAAACTGGCGGATGCTTTCAGGGACACAGCAAGCAAGAATCTTAGGAAAGTTACATGGCTACAAAGGTATTGAACCACCAACACAGTTCCTTTATGCTTGCCTCTCAACATGTGCAGGGCTTCACAGTGTGAGTTCCAAATAAAAAGAAAGGGCAGGCAGGGACAGGGTCCCATTTCATTCTGTAAAAAGAAATCTTACCTTATGTTCAGGTAGCCAAAGAGCTAAAGGGACATTTTATGGTGCCCTCTATATATACTGATTCCAGCTTTCTTTGCCATAAGTGCACACTGCTTAAATCATTCCAGAGATAAGAGCTTCTCTGTTACCTGATGTCAACAGTGTGTCATTAACACTTTGTAAAGACTTTTCTTTCTTTGGGGCTAGAGTGGTGGCTCAGCAGTTAACCCTTGCTGCTTTTTAAGAGGACCAGAGATCTGTTTCCAGTATCCAAGTCAGGTACCTCACAATAAATAGCCTTTAACTGGAGCTGCCACCCCCTTGTGGCCTTTGTAGGCAACAGGACACAGATGACATATTTCATACAGACACTTAACAAAAGTAAAAGTAATTCTTTTGAAAAATGATCTTTTGTCAATTCCCTTACTGTTTTATAGAGTTTTTCTCACCTCTCACAGAGGGGATATTTTGATTCTTGATTTTTATCTCCAGTCATTTACTTCTTAATTATCAATCTTAAACATTAAGTTAATTAAGGTTTCATAAAAATGAATCCCCAATTCAACAAATCATAAATTAATTGACCATAGAGTTAATCAATAGTATAAAATTTTAAGTTGGAATTAAATGTAACAACTAAAATATCAAATTGGAAAGTAAATAAGGCAAATATAAACATCAAATTAAAGGTTAGGAGTAATCTGAAATATATTAACAATAACAATTAATAAAATTAACTAAACCTGCTAGTTAAAGAACAAATTAAATTGTGGGGGAGAGATGGTATATATGACTGGTCTATCTGATGTCCATAGTGAATGGCTTTAAAATTAGGGCTAGAAAGATGGGGCAGAAGGGATAGAGAGACAACACAGCAATTAAGAACACTGGATGCTCTTGGAAGACCTGGATTAGGTTCCCAGCACAGCTATCCATTACTCCAGTTCCAGGACACATGATGTCTATTCTGACTTCTACATGTATCAAACATGTATACAGTGCTCAGACAAAAGTTCAGCTGAAACCCCCATATAGGCCTCTACCTCTGAGTTTATGAGATTGCAACTATCTATGACCACATCCATCTTTCAAAGTAGAATCCACATAATATGTATAATAAATTTCTGTTAACATCCAAAATATTTGCAAAATTTACCACATTCAAGACATGAACAAACAATATTTAAAATTATATAATCTCATATTTCCTGTATTTTCTAACTAAATAGGATCAAGCTAGAGTTCAGTAACAAACATGTAACTAAACTTTTTCCTTATTTGCAATACAACTGTGAGCAATTTAAAGTACCTTGCCAGACTCTCTTGCAGCTATCATCCTAGTGGAATGATCATGAGCACTATTTTGCTCAAATTTACAACTGATCTGGGGAGAGAGGCAGAGCACAAGGGTTGTTTCTATACATTTCCTAGTTAAACTGTTCTTGCTAACTTAACACTACATGAGTAACATGTATAGATGCTATCATTGCTTGCAAACAGGGAAAGGTGTCAACAGCACTTTATACTCTTCAACTCTTTGTTTCCCTTAAACCAATACACTCCCTTGAGTCAGTGAAGTCACATCCTATGGTTGTTGGTACTTGGGGATTTCTTAGTCTCCTTTACATCTCATTATCTTTTAATAGATTATATGTAATGTATTGTCTCAGGCTTCATCCTCATCTGTCCTTTGAGGCATGATGTTCCATAAAATCTACCAACCACATATGGGTAGTTATGTTCATCCCTGTGTGCGTTAAATAAAGTTTAGATTTTGTTTCTTAGTTCCTCAACAGCTACCTTTAAAGTGCCTGATAGTTACACAACATTCAGTAATACTAAAAATCTGAAATATTTGAGCACATTGTGATGTCGATTTTGTTTTAAATTTTGCTTTCATTGGTTGCATAAATTTGAGATTATTCTTGCTAAAAAATTTTCCAACAATTTCCAACCATTTGCCTTTTTTGGGTTCTCACCATTATTTTCTTTTGGACTATAAGTTGTTTCAAAATATATATTTCTAGCCAACCAATCTATGGACAAAAGATACAATTAAAATGAACATGAGAATATTGCAATATTAAGCCAAATAATTAAAATGAAATATTTAATGCATGTAATATAGAAACTATGCATTTTAAATAAAATATGTAGTCTCATGTACTTATGTTAGTAGAACAGGAAGCCAAAGATTATTGTACTAATTATTAAACTAAAGAAATAATTTAATAACAAAATAAAATTAAAAAATGACAAATGAAAGGACAATATTCTTTTACTTTATTATTTATAACAGTGCATTTATCCACTTCTTTCCCTTTTCTTGCTCTGATTCTCAAAGCTCATCACAAGTGCACAGGTGGCTGAGGAGAGCCTGTTTTCCAGCCCTGATGATTTCTGGTCTCAGCAGCCTGGCTCCCTCCAGCATCTGCCCTGGTCTTTTCTTCAGTCACAACCTTCTCTGTGAAAGCTTTTCTGACCCCTGATAACACAATTTCAGTCTGTCTCCTAAAATATGTAATTAGGTATATTTTTCTATATGACAGATTACATTCAGCATAGCAGAGTCTCTTTTCTTTCTTCTTTCTTTCTTTCTTTCTTTCTTTCTTTCTTTCT
>NC_034591.1:153184829-153221785 GCF_900095145.1 Mus pahari
CTCTGTAGACCAGGCTGGCCTCTAACTCAGAAATCTGTCTGCCTCTTCCTCCCAAGTGCTGGGATTAAAGGCGTGTGCCACCTGCTTGGGAGCACAGCACAGTCTTTTGCAAAGTTCTTTGTTATTTCTCTCTTTAAATCGAAATTTAAGTCCCCTCAGGCTAAGGTTGACTGAACTTTTGCCTTGTAGTATCTAGAATTATTGGGATGTCCACTTAGTACTTGGAGATCAGGGAATATTTCTTAAGAAAATTACAACAGTAGATGTGATGATGACCTGCAGTTATAGAAAAACAAAGTTTAAACCGATTCTTTGGAACATGAAGAACTGCATTTTTTAAGAAAAGAGATACTAAAAGTCATGTGGATATTTTATTCCAATGAAGTTGACAAACCCTAGGAAATGAATATATCCCTTTAAAGTTAGTATTTGGAAAGCTGGAGAGAGCTCAGAGGTTAAGAGCACTTCCTACTTCTGAAGAGGATGCAGATTTGCCTCCCGACTAATTTGGTGGTTTACAACCATCTGTAACTCCGATTTCCAGACAATCTGACTCCCTCTTCTAACCTCTGCAGGCAGCAGGTATGCACAGGATACACATACATACGCATAGACATAAATGCAGGAAGAACACTCATGCCCATGAAATGATTTTTAAAAATAGATACTACTTACAAAAAAATTACTAAAAAGAAAGAGCCTGGAAAGAGGATTCTATTTCCAAGTCTGGCTTCCTGTAGCCTGTCTGTCCAGGTGAAGAACTCTGCTAGAAGACACTAGAGCTCCTGGCTTAGGATAACCAGTTCCAGAATGCCAGTGTGATGGTTTGTACATGCTTGGCTCAGGGAGTGGCACAATTAGGTGTTTCCTTGTTGGAGTGGGTGTGTCACTGTGGGTGTGGGCTTATCGCTCATCCTAGCTGCATGGAAGCCAGTCTTCTCCTAGCTGCCTTTGGAACAAGAGGTAGAACTCTCAGCTCCTCCAGTCCCATGTCTGCCTAGATGATGATGATGGACTGAACCTCTGAACCTGTAAGCCAGCCCCAATTAAATGTTGCACTTTATAAGAGTGGCCTTGGTCATGGTGTCTCTCCACAGCAGTAAAACCCTTACTAAGACAATCAGTGATGATTGACAGACCATGGGATACTCAGTACTCAGTCTAGGAGTTTCCCAAGCCTCACTCTGAAATTACTCAGGAGGTACAGCAGAATGTCTCCAAAATCCAGTTGTATGATGTGTTTCACCCTTTTCTGCATTGATAAACATGAGTGGGATTTTCCATGAAAATACATCAAATAGTTATTGTAAAGGAAAATACACATTTCTTTTTAGTTTAATTCTATGAAATGTTTGAGGAATGAATGATTCTGCTCTTTGTTCAGAGATAAAACCAGGAAGAGTGACTTTCCAAATTCTCTTCTGCCTCTTCCTCTGTCTGTCGCTCTGTGTTGTATGTGACAATATGACATGAGTATATTTGTATGTCAGCATGCTGTAAAACACATGGATATATATGCATGTGCACTTAGAGACCAGAGTTCAGCATGGAGTATCTTCCTTAGTTTTTGAGACAGGTCTCTTACTGAACCTCGAGCTCACCCATTCAGTTAGGCTGCCTATCGAGGAAGCCCTGGGACAATCCAACAATTTCTGTCTACCTATGATTTTAGTTAGAAGATGAGATGAGAATTCAAGTCTTTGGGTCACTATCAACTGGCACAACTCCCCAGCAGTCCTTTTCTCTTACATAATCTTTGATAATTGAAGCTATATTAAGAGAGGAACATGAAGGACAGTTGGACTGGATGTGATAGCTGTAAAAGTATGGAGGGACATCAAGCAAAAGGAGGAGGGGAAGGATGGGGAGGCCAACATCTTAATAGAGCAGCAACCTAAGGATCATGTTTGTATTCTTCTGGGACAAATGACAGACTTAACACCTTTTCCACAGTTGTAAAAGGAAAGGAAAAAAGACCTTTAAATAGTAATTTAGAACTGGCTGCAAAGTAAGTTAAAAATGGTGGAAGAATATGTACCTGTAAATCCATATATTTAGTACCAAGAAGCCAAAACATATATTATATTGCTAATGGATGAAGAAATGAAAATTTTACTTAGAAATTCTGAAATAATCAACAAACAAATTAAAGGTAAAGTAGATAAAAGTGATTAAAATAATACCACACACCGGGGTATTATTTTAGTTTATAATTTTTCCTGCACAATTTAGTCAAGGCGCTTTGTTTTAGACAATGAAAAGCTGAAACGCGATGGTACTGAGTCCCAGGTTAAACTGAATGAAAGGTTTCACACAGACACTGACTGCATCCTAGGAACCTGTAAGCCCCAGAGGAACACAGCCCCGTCTCAGCACTTTCCTCTGGAGGGCAGAATCTTCTGTTTCTCAGGGCCCTCTCTCTCCCTTTCCAGTCTTCAGTGTTTCTGGTGCGAGTCGCTCTGCTTTCTCTGCTTCTCACCTTCTCTTGGTGAAATGCAGTGGCTACCCCTAAATCCCACCTCGGAATCATCTTTTCTGAAACACCTACCATGTTCACCTTCTTCCTCCATCAGGTTTCTTTCATGCTGTCCCTTAGATCCTTTCCTTGATTGGCACATTCTTATTCTGAAATGACATAGTTTGCACCCCTGATTAATATCAGTTTCCTTTGTGAGATGTTTGTTTACTCACGATTGTTTCCCAACCCCTTAACCAGCACAAAACATTTGAACAATAAGTTATTATTGAGTGAATAAATGATTCATTGATTAGCTAAAACACACAATGAGAAAACAACACAGGAATACTGTATCTTAATGACAGTCACCGATTCATTTCTTCTTATATTTCAAGCTACTAGTAGCCTTTGATATGGTTCTGAATTTTTTACTTTAATTTCTGGACATTTTCCCTTTTGAGACAGGGTCCCATGTCTCTCAGGGAGGACTCGAACTCACAGTGTAACCTAGGATCATTTTCAAATGCAGACCCTTCTGCTTTCACTGCCAAAGTTGTGGGATTACAGGAGCATACCATCATACCTGTTTTAGAGGATGCTGGTGATGAATCCTAGAGCTTGTTGTATGCTACTCAAGCACTCTGCCAACTGAACTACATCACCAGCCCTGTAAAATTCTATCCCCCCATTCACCTCTTGCCAAAGAACCACTTGCTAGTCCCAGAGATACCCCACCATTGATTTTCATGATCACTCCCAGCCCTCTCCTGCCTCCCTCCCTACCCCTGATCTCCATCCCCATCCCCATCCCCCTCTCACAAAGTGGACTGCCTTGTTGATGTTGAGGCTCAGTGGGAGAAGATGTACTTAGTCCTACTGTGTTTCTCAGGGTGGGGTGGTACCCAAGGGTACCTTCCCCTTCTCCTCAGAGAAGAGGGGAAATTTGTAAGGGTGGGACTGGCAGGAGAGAAGGGATGGGCTCTGCCATTGGAAGGTAAGGTGAATAAATAGATTAAGGAAAAAAATCACTTGCTATGGTTTAGTAATCATTGTTCCCAGGCATTTTACATCTCAATGGTTTGCTATGGCTGTGCATACAATAGGATCATCCCTGTCACAAAGCAGGGAGTGCTGCTTGCAGGTGCATGTGCCTATGTGCATTCATGCAGGGGTCAAAGGAAGATGTGATACTAGGCCTCACGCTCTATCATTATCTGCCTCATTCCTTGGACACAGGGACTCTCATAGAACTTAGTACTAGTCTGGTAGCCAGCAAGCACCAGTGGTCCTCCTGTCTCTGTCTCTGTCTCCACAATGCTGGGATTGCAGGTACCAGCAGGGTGCATCGGCCCATACCTGATACTTTATGCAGGTGCTAAGGATCTGAACTCAGATCCTCATGCTTGCGCAGCAAGCACCCTTCCCCACTTAACCCTCAGCAATAAGACATTTAAGCACATCTCTATGTGTAATTGTAGGTTTTGTCTTTAGCTGCTAATGTTGGTGGCTCAAGTTCAACCACAGATGCTGGATTTGAAAGGCAGCTGACAACACAGTGATTTAACACTGACGAGATCTAACTCATGGTCTTTCATAAAACCAGCTAGGTCAGCTGGGCATGGTGCATGCCTTTAGTCCCAGGGGGGACTAAAGCAAATCTCTGTGATTTTGAGGCCAGCCTTGTCTATCTACACAGAGAGAATTACAGGCTAATTGGGGCCCATAACTGAGACCTTGTCTCAAGAGAAAGAGAGAGGGAGAGGCAGAATGAGAGGGAGAGGGAGGGAGGGAGGGAGGAAGGAAGGAAGGAAGGAAGGAAGGAAGGAAGGAAGGAAGGAAGAAAGGAAGGAAGGAAGAATGAAAGGAAGGAAGGGAGGACAAAGAAAAAATTAGATGCTTAATGTCTGATATACTATTCTGATACTAATTAATTGCATATTATGCCAAATAGAGCTAAAAGTGCCTCACAGCTTATTGGCTGGAAGCTGAAATAAACGTTATCATCAGAAAGTTCATAACTTAAAGCATGATGATTAACTGCCCTGTGTCAGTCCTGTGGTAGCAGAGACAAGAAAGGGGGCTGGAAGAGTGGAGTTAGGATCCTTTGAAAGACAGGACCCATGTTCCATTTCGAACTCCATGGCTACTTGTCAGTCTCCGCAAAGCACTTCAGATATCCAGTGCTTGCTTCACTGTGCTCTGTTTGTTTATTCTTAAATCACGAAGAGATAAAAGAATATTTCCCACTTTTTCTTGTTAGTTTGAAAGCATGCTCCACCTGAAGTAGACAAATGTAAATCCTTGAATCCTTGGAATGCAAGGATAGCCTGAGCTACTTCCCAACATGCACCATGCATCCAAATTCAAAATATGACATGATAATTTCTTACAGATAGACTTACCCGCATTCTCTTCATAGAAGGTGCCCCTTTTGCCCTTTAGTCCCATGGTTGATATAGATTCTATTCTGAGATAAGTGACCAGTCACTCCCCCTTTTCTACCTTTATTTTTCTGTTTTAATACCTTAAAAATCATCATTTTTCTTCAGTCACTTTATATAAGTCACATAATTCTTCATAACACAACATCTGGGCTTACAAAGCCAAAACCTTAACAACTATCTTTTCTCAATATGGATGGGATTTTTAAATTCATTGGTTGGTTCAATTCTCTTGCTCTCATTATTTAATGTATATTATTATATAGGTCATAATTGATAAAAGTAAAAAATAATCATATTTTGTTTTGTTGTGGTTTTAAATATCATCCTTCAATATTCACAACAACAAAATCCAGTGGTTTATAGTATGCTAGGCTCAATTGAAACTATTCTTCTGGGGTTTGGCACTTTGTTTCTTATTAGGTAAATAGAGTGAGTGGTAATCTGCTCACCATCTTGCTTTTTAAAAATAGGCCTTGTGTCAGTGTGATCCTAGGGCTCGGGGGTAGCATTAAAATCCCCGTGCTCCAGTGCATAGGCGAGCACTGTCAGAATGGTTGATTACTTCACCTCATGGGCTCTCAGAAGGATGGATGCTGATGTGGTGTCTTGTAGCTGCTATACATTAACGCTGTTTGTGTTATAGCCAATTGCTACCTGACCTTTTCTCCCAGCAGAGGCGGAGTGGTGTCATCTGTACATCATTTAGTCATATTAAATCATGTCACTTAAAGATCCTCTGAATGTGAATGAGTTCACCTGACGCTTAGGAAAGAAATGAGCCAAACTTCTGAACTACAAGTCCACGCTCATTTGTACTTCCCATTTTTCATATTGCTTTAATTCTTCCTTTTCTCAGTGGGTAATGACACCATCAAAGTTGGTAGTTGGTAAAACTTCCTGTCACCAAACCTAGAATGTCATTAAATTAAAAAATATCACTAGGATCATTTAAACTCCTTATGCATACGCAAGACATGTCTGAAGGTTTGAGACTGAGCTATTTTTCTTCTCTGGATATGGGTATGCTCTAGACAATATGGCCAAGAAGTTGCCTTGCCAATGCATGCCCCTGGAGAGGGTGAGGAATTCATGATTCTGAAGGAAGAGAAATGAAACCAGCAAGTCTATGGTAAGTCCTCTTCTCAGTCAGTGGACATGTCCGTGTCCTAGGGATGTGCAAGCTCAATACACTGTGACCCAGAGCACAAAATTTTACCTTTTTTTTTTTTTCAAAAATGAGCATATTATTAGTCTACAAGACAGCGTGTGGTAGCACAAGCCTTTAATCTCAGCACTCAAGGGGCAGAGGTAGGTAGATCTTAAGTTCCAAGCCAACCTTGTCTACAGAGCAATTTTCATGCAGCCAGAGCCACAAAGAGAAACCCTGCTTCAAAAAAGAAAGAAAGAGAGAGAGAGAGAGAGAGAGAGAGAGAGAGAGAGAGAGAGAGAAGAAAAGAAAGGAAGGAAGGAAGGAAGGAAGGAAGGAAGAAAAAGAAAGGAAAGAAAGAACGAAAGAAGGAAAGAGAAAGAAAGAAAGAAAGAAAGAAAGAAAGAAAGAAAGAAAGAAAGAAAGAAAGAAAGAAAGAAAGAAAGAAAGAAAGAAAGGGAAAAATCTATAAGGCCAATCAAGATGCCATGATTCATTTCATTTATTTATTTTTCTTTTGCAGTGAGTAGGACAGGATTGCCCCTTTGAAAGGCACAAGACTGCAAGTATGCCAACGACTACAGTGACTGTCTTAATAATAATACAGAATGGACCTGCTCAGTAGTTGAAGACTGGGGTCATCACAACAGAACTTAAGAATAAGAACAAGAGTTTTGGGTCTCTGGACTTAAAAAGACATGGATGTGTTTAAATTTTTTTTACTTACTTCCTTAGGTCAGTTGTTCTCAAATTGGTCTCTGACACACAAACTCAAACATGACTTTAGAGCTAAGATATCTCACTCAAGAGCCCTGTCCCAGAGCTTCAGAACTTTTAGGAACAAGAATGCAAAAACTCATCAGATAATTCTGGTGTGTTAAAAATTGGGAAGAAAAATGGGGCTGAGGAGATTTGTCAGTTGGTCACACAAGTATTGGTCACACAAACAGGAGGACAGGTGTTTGGATTACCCTCCAGGATTCATGTAAAAAGCCTGGTGTGGTAGCATGTGTCTGTACTCCATGGCCAAGAAGATCGCCAAGGCTTCTTGGGCAGGCAGTCTGGATGAGTGAACACCAGTTTCAAAGAGATTTCATATCAACCTATGGCCTTCACATGTACATACATACACACACACACACACACACACACACACACACACATGCGCGTGCGCACACGCACGCACGCACGCACGCATGCGCACACACACACACACACCACTCCAGGAGAAATCTCATGGCTCTACTGTTCAAGAATTATAGGAAATTTGGTTTAAAAAGTTCTCACAGTATCTTATCTCCAGTCTCAGGTCACCCTGGGATCAGGATGAACTGAGTCACAGGCTTTTTGGACGAGAATGTGGAGGATCTCAGTGGGGGATGTATCACCACTAGGATGCCACAGTGTGGGAGTTGCTTGTGCTTTCCTGGTACTGTGTGTCAGGTTAAGCACATTGCGTAAAATTAGAACAGTTAAGGTTTAGGCTTGATGACCAGGCTTGGAAGAGAAGGTTGTCTCAGTTCTCAACTGAACTCTGTCTCACCTTTGACTGAACTCGCTTCACTTCAGTGTAGGAAGGTGACTTTACTCAGTTGACTTAATGCTGGCAACTATGTCATCAAAATAAAAGTATAGCCAGAAACTGGAGCCAGTATCATTATAGCGATGTGCTCACTAACAATAAAGAATACAGAGGCTAGAGAGATGCTAAGCTGGTCAGAAGTACTTGCTGCTCTGGCAGAACCCCCATGTTTGCTTCTCAGTGCTTACAATGGGCAGCTCCCAATGCCTATGACTCCTGTGGTGATTCTGGCCTCCTCCACAGTCACCTGCCCTCCTGTATGTATACACACAATTAAAAATAATGCTCATTAAACATTTTTGTAAAAGAAATACAAAACGAGGGGTGGAGAGACAGCTCATTGGTTAAGAGCACGGGATGCATTTGAAGGGGATCTGGGATCAGTCCCTAGCATCCAGATGGTGGTTCATAACTATCTATAACTGCCATTCTAGGGGGTCCCATGCACTCTTCTGGTCCCTGAGGCCACCAGGCATGCAGGGGGTACATGGACATACATGCAGAAAGAGCACACACCCTCTTTTATCCTTATGTGACTTTTGTCGATTGTTGTATCACAGTAATGTGAAAACTAACTAATATATTTATAAATGAAGAAATTTCCATGGAAATGCAATGACCTGCCCTTACTGTTGCTGTAACATAAGATATCACCATGGACGCAAGGCTGACTTGGAACACTCTCAGTTTCTCAGGATACTTTCCTCTGAGAGAATGCAGTCTTGGAAACACACAACCCACAAGGTGCTAAATTATTGCCCTAATTGCACAAATAATTATCTTTGCATAAGCCTTGTATAGTTAGCAAGTTTAGGTGTCATTGCCAGAAACTGATTAACTAATTGTTAAATCTGGATTATCAAACATAAATACATTAGCATAAGATGACTGGTTTTCAAGGAAATTGATAAAAATATGGAACTGTAGATACTATTACATAAGATTTGAGGCCACCTCTTATTTCCTTTGAGTCTAAGGTTCACACAGACGAGAGAGGATGCAGACTGTGACCTGTAGAGCTTTGCTAGATGTGAGCTTCCCAGTGGGAGGATACGTAGTGTATTGTACAGTCTCACTTCCCATAGTTACGTGTATGCCCTGAAATTCCATCATCATCTAACAGCAATTCAAATAATAAATTATCTGGGATTGAGTATAAAGGAAAAATCCTGATCGAGTGGAAACCACATGTGACTTCTGGTGTTTAGTCACTGGCTGCTGAAGCCCCTAAACACAATGGAGAAGACACAAGAAATTCTGATACCACCTCTACTATTCATTTGTGTGATATTTTTCTAACAGAGTAGCATCAACAAGCAAGCAAGCATGAACTTTGATGTCAAACAAACATTTGTTAAAATCCTAGATGTATCGAATAATTTCTGGAATGTAGGGGGTTGTGTGATGCATACTTTTTTGTTTGGTTTGGTTTTAATATGAAGTGAGGGTGGCTGAGATGTTCTTTTTGGGCTGTTTTGAATCAACAAGGGTGTGGAGGCAAGCAACACAGGCTATGCCCAAACTGATGTTCACAGAAATCTCAGAGATTTTTGTTTATTTTCTTCCTCTGCTCTTCATCAACAGTCCTACACTGAGGGCCTTGCAATGCCTACCAGATGAACTCCAAGTGTCCTTCAGAAGTGCAGGCAGATCTGTCTGCAGTTTTGGTGGCTAGGGCTCATGTAGATCTCAAGTGTGGTTATCATAGTGCACCTTTAGTCAGAAAATATCAACTTGCTAAGTAGAGAACCTGCACAAGATCGAGCCAGTCAAAAGTCTAGCATGACCATGGAGGGGCTTGTGAGACTCCACCCCTAGCTGAATTGGTGGGAATTGGTGGGTGCCAGGTTAGGGAGAATTTTTTCAGCCCTTGGCAATCTGTCATGGTTGCATAGATGACCCATACCAGCTGCCCTAGCTGGACTCAGTGGGTTTAAAGAGACCAAGGAAATGTGGCAGAGGTAGGTGTGGAAAGAGATGGAGAGAGAGGAGTGGCAGGGCTAGATGCAACCTAAATACTTTCTATACACATATGACATTCTCAAATAATAAGTGAAATATATGTTATGGGGCTGAAAAGATGGCTCAGCAGTTAGGCATGCAGCAGCTCTTCCAAAGGACCCGAGTTCAGTTCTCAGCACCCATATGTGGCAGCTCACAACCACTTGTAACTCCAGCTTCATGGAATCTGATTCCCTCCGCAGGCACCTTGTCTCTCTCTCTCTCTCTGTCACACAGAGCAGTATATTTGGAAAAAAAACTATTAGAATAACATATATTCTCTCTCTCTCTCTCTCTCTCTCTCTCTCTCTCTCTCTCTCTCTCTCTCTCTCAGAGGATTTGAAGTTGGTAAGGAGATATGGAATGGTACATTGTATACATGTGTAAAATTGTCAAGTATAAAATAAAATAAATATATGTTGAAAAACATCATTTCATATCTATGATAAAGGGAATAGTTGTTTCCTTCATTCCTGGATCTGGCAGGTGTGTTCAGCTCTTCCAGTCTCAGCCACATTATTTTTTAATCCCTTTTCCTTCTTTTATACAACCCTAAAGTCTGCTGGCCTACACTTTCCTTCCTACCTTTGCATTTCTCCACACTGTTTTCCTTCTGCTGTTCACAGTTCTTTCAAAGTACCACCCCCTGATTCTCTTTCCTGTTACCATCCTTGCTCCCTGACTTCAGAATTGAGACCCTGTGTCTTCTCTCAAAGTCTGGCAGAAGGGTGGACTTCACCAGGTTGTTGGCTCACCACTTTCCTGGGAAAATGCAGCATTCTCTGCTTCTTCATTCCCAGCTCCACCCCCACCTGCTGGTTTGGTATGGGAAGCCTCCGTGCCTGTAACTGCCTAGTCTCTGAGGAGAGATCCTGAAACATTTTGTTTGAATATCCTAGCAGTCTTATAAATTAGTCCCTTCCTTGAACTCATCCCTCAGCCAATTCTGTCAGTTTTAGTTTAAATGACATTTGTCAGTGACATTGGAATTCCTCTTCAGGAATGGATTTTGAAGATGAATTTTAATCCAGCAACACGGCTTCTCTGGCATTGAATCACATCCAAAGACTGTGTGATCCAGCTGGAATGATATACCTTTAATCCCTCACCTTTAATCCCAAACAATGAAGGTAAAGAGTTTGTAGAAGGAAGCAGCCATGTTTGAAAGTGACATCTAATTGAGAGGAAAAGTGACAAATCAGAGAAAGATTTGCCAGAATAAGTCAGAGACGGGATACATCCAACTCTCAATCGAACAGCAGAGGAAAGAGAGGTGATTTGAGAATATATATATATATATATATATATATATATATATATATATAGAGAGAGAGAGAGAGAGAGAGAGAGAGGAGGAAGAGGAGGAGGAAGAAGAGAAGGAGAAAGAGGAGGAATAGATGGAGGAGGAGGAGGAGGAGGAGGTGAGGAGGAGGAGAAAAGGAGAAGGAGAAGAGGAAGGTGGGAGTGGTGGTGTATGTTTCATGGTGTTGGAGATGAGTGGGTAGGCTGAGAGTGTCATGTGATTTGAAGGAGCTTCTAGGTAGTTGTCAGAGTGAGNAGGAGGAGGAGGAGGAGGAGGAGGAGGAGGAGGAGAGGCAGTCGTACTTGATCAATTTTATAGAAATAGGTTGCAAGTGAAGACAGAATGAGCCAGAGAATGTAAGTGAGGCAGAAGATTAGAAGAGTTGAAGGTCAAGCAGAGCAATTCAGTGAGAAGCTGAGAGAAGCCAACTTGAATCAGTCAGCTTGGAGAGGAATTTGGGCCAAAACAGCTGAGTTGAACCAGCCAGCCAGAGTTCAGAATGAGCTAGAAAGAGCAAATGTATTTGGCAGTAAGTCTCTGAGGTAACAATTCCATTTGGCAAATAAAAGTTACTTTTATAGCCTTAAACGTCTGAATCTAAAATACAACTGCAAACGTTACACACCCTCCCCTTCCTCAATTCTTTACTTTCCTTCTTCCTCCCCTCTCATCCCTTCTCCCTCTGTCTTCCATTCTCTCTGTCTCTCTGTCTCTTTCTCTCTCCTCCTTCTTTCTTTCCTCTCTACTCTCTGTCTCCTCATCCATTCTAGACAAGCACTCTTCTCTTGAACTCCTTTCCCTCTTCTTAAGTTTTGCTTTTAACTAGGGTCTCTCACACCCACCTACGCTGGCCATAAGCTCACTTTGCTGCCCAGGAAGCTTTGACCACGCTACTCTGCTTTGCCACCAGACAACACATGTTTCTTTAAAAGGCCACCACCATATAAGCCAAAGTTAGGCATACCCAACTATGAACCACAGAAGAGAGGGACTTACTTGATTTTCTCATGATTTGCTTCCTACCAAAGCAATCCTCCTGCCTCGTCCTCTTTAATGATGGGATAACAGGTGTGCATCACCGTACCTGGTTTCTGGAAACTTATACTTGAAAAGAAACACCACTGCTATTATGTTCTTGAGTTGTGATCTTATGTGGTGTGAGGGCAGACCTCAACTGAGGCGGAGTTTCTCTGGTGATCTGGGTTAAACTCTGACCTCCCATAATCTTTTGAAATGTGCCATCTCCCTGTGCACATGGATTTTCTACGTTATCCACAAAGCCACAATTGTGACAGCAGAACAGACTTTGAAGACAATAGTTATTATTGTGACACCTGGGCATGAATTTATAAACATTACCACCCTGGTTCCTTCTCAGTCCTTCAAAAGTGCCACTTCTGTAAGTAAATCCATGCTGCAAAGGCTGCTACATAGCATCAGTCACCCAGGAAAGGAAGGCAGTAGATTCTCCAGTAAAGTTGCTGCCAATAAGATGCTATACACTCGAATGGTGGAGTCTGGAGGTGTAATAATCCCATACTTGAAGAAACAGGGTAAGTTCTGCTTACATAGCTAGACCTACTTCCTAGGATTGTTCCACAGAGAAAACAGAAGTGGGGCTCTGAAGATTTCCCAGTCTATAAAGTACTTTCTGTGTAAGCATGACCACCTAAGCATAGGTCTCTCAGGCTCATGTCAAAAACCAAGCATGGTGTTGTATGTCCATAATCCCAGGACCTCGGAGACAGAAACAAAAGGATCCATGGAAATTACTGGTCAGCCAGCCATCCAGGCTCAACCAATGAAAGACCATAAAAACATAATATGGAGAGTGACTGAGAAAACTCTGGATGGTAAGCCCTGCTCTTCATACAAATGGACACACACACACACACACACGCGCGCACACACACACCATAAAAAGAACTATCAAAAGATAAGCTATTATTAAATAAATACACCAGTTTCAGAGAGCTCATAGATATGTCGGGAAAAGGGCACAGTCTAAAATCTAAACTTGCAGACCTAACTTGCCATCTTTACTCCAAACACATTCTCTCCTATTTATTTGTGTTCATGCAGCAACTTTAGAAACTAGAACCATGGTTCACTTAAAAAGAAAGTTCAATGATAAAGAAAGATGTGTCATGTGAAGACATGGAGAGAGGTTAACAGGGCTGAAGAGTCAGCTCAGCAGTTATCAGCATGCACTGCTCTCACAGGGGACCACACTCAGTTCTCAGCCCCCATGTTGGGTAGCTTACATCACCTACAGCTCTAACTCCAGGATATCCAAGTGCTCCCGCTTCTATTCCCCAGTGGGAACTGCGATTGTGGTGGACACCTCCCTACATGGACACCCATGAATACACACCATTAAAAAATACATAACTTTTTAACAAAAGTTATGAAAATGAAGTTCAGCACAATTGAAACATGCCTTGGTAGTATTTCTAACGTCCTCATTCACTGCGCATTTAAAAGGAAGAGGCCTTTTAAGGACAGATACTTTGCCAGAAGTGGTTGTTACAGTAATTAAGTGATTTTGTATAGCCCTCCAGTTTTTGACATGCGACTCCCTCACTTAAGTGTTCTCTTTCTGCACGTGGCGGCGTGTTTGTGATTGTTTCCTCCGTGATAGAGAAGGGCGCACACAGTTAGCTCAGTTTGTGGATGCCTAAGCGTTACTTGCTTGGAACTCTGCAGCTTAATCAGGTGGGATGAAGTGACAGGCACACTCCTTATCTTTTCTCTATAAAGGAATATTCAATCTCCCTGGCAGTACCTCGCTTCCTCCCAGATAATGGTGGAGGCATCAAATCAAGAACGTCTTACCGGTACTGTGTAGGGAGCTTTGATTCCAACTCTGGGTGCCCAGTCTGAGTTGGTTCCCCATAGTTTGCAGCAATGTGGCTTCTGTTCACCATTCAATCTGATTGAAGGGAGAAAGTTTTCCTGGCATGGCTCCATTCTGTCGTCTCATTTCAATGGGTGCATTAAGGTATCCATTCTGAGCAAAGCCAGGAAGCCTGACTCCTGTCCTTAGCTCTAAAAGCAGAGCCTCCTGTCAACAGAGCCAACAGGCGTTTTTCTTTTCTTTTCTTCTTTTCTCCTTTTCGATTTATTTATTTATTTATTTATTTATTTATTTATTTATTTATTTTTTATAAAGTTAAAGGGAGGCCAGTTGGAGGTTTATCTTGCTCTTGTCTGCCCAGCTCCATTTCTCCGTTCCGGATGTGCCTAAGATTATATAGGAGATCTGACACCCATCTTTCCAGGCTGTGGGAATCCAAGCAGACCAAACATGGAAAACAATAGCCAGGCATTCTTCACAGGCTGCCGGGGAGTGCTCGCCACTCACCCCAGCCCCAGCCCCAGCCCCACCCTTGGCAGTATGTACGAGTGAAGTTTTAAAAGTGATTCTTGACAATGAATGGTAGAGAGATGGAAGTTCGAAATATGTGCTTGGTTAGTCATTTCTGATCCTTGTAAAATGTAGTAAATGTAGTCTTGAACTCTCAAGGAATTCCTAGAGGGTATTTTTGTCTCTTTCTCCCTCTGTGTGTATCTCCTTTCCTGTAACCTCCCCCCCTCTCTCTTTCTTTCTTTCTCTCTCTCTCTCTGCGATCTTCTCCCTCTCTCCTTTTTTCTCTTTCCTTCTCCTTCAACCCCTTTTTTTCTTTTGAGAGAGGGACTCATCGAGCTCAGAAAGACCTTGAACTCACTACACAGGCATCTATGTCCTTTGATTTCAGATCCTTCTACTTTCATACCTCAAGGTTTTGGGTCACAGGTATGTACCACTCTGCCCAGCTCAAGACAACAGTGTAATTGAGAAATTTACTTCAGATATTCGCAAACAATTAAAAATTGAATAAAAGTTATGGAGTTACTATAGAAAGTTTTTTCCCTCAATTTTCATGTTCTCTATCCTACATAAAAATTGTATTTTATACTTAATCATTTAGCAGTGTCTTTGTTTAATGAAAAAAATTATCATAAAGCAATATGGTGGGAGGTTAAACATAAGGCAAACACAGGAGTTGGAAACCGTAAGAAATTTGAAAAAGATGGGCTCCTATTACAGTGGTTGTTTTGTTTGTTTTGTTTGTTTGTTTGTTTGACAGTCTTATGGCCCAGGTGACCTAGAACTTACTTTGTAGTTGTAGGTGGAAGACATTGATAGTCTTCATTGCTCTGTCCCTATCGTCCAAGTGCTGGGATTACAGGCATCCTACCATGTCTAGTGTATGGTTGTGGGGATCCAGCTCAGGGCTTTATCATGCTATGCAAGGGTTCTACTAACTGGGTTTTGTGCTCAGCTCACAGCAGCAGTTTTCAGCTGTAACATCCCAAACCTCTGTTCTTCTCTGTCTCCTTTTCTGACTCATCCTTGTCTTCCTTGCTTGCTAGTGATCATGGGCTCACCGAAGAAGGCGCAAGGAAAAGTCAGAGAAGACCCTGGAGAGAGCGTGTTTGCTGGTATATTTCCGACCCTTAGCAAATGCACGACTATTGTACCTGCATCTTCTTTTCACTGCATCTTCTTTTCAGTGCATCTTCTTTTCAGTCGGTGGTTTTCTACCCACTGTGATATCTCGCTTAGAGATGATTACAGGCAGCGAACATAGCCAACTTTCAGGTTGCATGTGATGGTCCAATGATGTTGAGAGCCACCAACTAAAGCTTCACTTGTACTTTTGGAAGGATGCAGAGGCACACCTCCGTAATAACGGTAAAGCCCAGAGAAGTGGCCTCAGTTGTTATTTGGAACCAGGCAAAGAATCCCTAATTTTTGCTGGAACGATTGTCTTGTTTTCCAGTTCTCCTGGCTGATTTATAGGCACAACTCAAATCCAAACACTGTCCCCTGGAGACCAATAAAATGAAAGATCTGAGGCTGCTGCACAGAGAAATGCCCCTCTGTGGCTAACATGTTCTTTCTCTATGCCAGCTAAGTTCAAGTCCCCCCAAAATGTAGCTTTGGCTCCTATGCAAACTCTTGAAATAGACATCACAATAGAAGTGTGCATCTTTTAGGCTCAAATTGAGTTACTGTGGATTTGTATTTAACTCCTTGGCGATGTTTGTTTACTACTTTGAAATGTTCGCCCTACACACTGCACAAGCCTGTTATCCCCAAACTTCAAGGTAAAGGAGAAGGATCATGAACATTTTCAAGAAAACAAAACCAACATTATTTATCACTCTCTAGGACTTCTCACCTGGGCTTGGCTAAGATTCCTAAAGTTAAACATTGAAGTTGAGTGTTGCAGCTAATCCCAGAATCATGGTAGAATTCTTTATTTTATATCTTCAGGCTTTCCAAGGGTTCTCTTTGCCTTCATGACATCCTGGTAAATTCTGTGTCAGGGTTAGTCAGTTAACATCCACTTTCATTTGAATTTATTTCAGATAATTAAATTACCTTACATTTAAATTTTTATTACATTTTTGTAGAGTTTCATTTCAAAGTGGAGGAAATGTTTGCTCTGCATGACAGAAAGCACTGCTCTTTGACAGTTATATTTATTTCTTAGACTGAAAAGATTCAAGGATTTGAGGCAAAATTAACTAAGAATAGTTTGTGCCTGGGAAGAGTTATGTTTGTTTTGAAGACCTCTGCAGTCTAATGTTTATGCATAGTAGGTCTTCAAGGAACACACGTGACTAATAATACAAATCGCTATTACCTATTCATATAGCTATTATAAAAGTAAAAATTATATGGAAGAAAAGCAGTGCATCTATTATTTTTTTTAAATAAAAGCATGCTTATAGTGAATTGCAGATATGCAGAAATCCATTATGTGGTTTCTTTGAACCTGAACCTCAGTGTTACACGTAAATTGAGTTGTTTACATAAATGGCATCCTGTTAGGAGTAAGTTTCCAAAGCCCTGTGCAGTAATTGCATTGGGTATAATTTACATGCTGGATGCTTCTTTGAAAACAGGCTCTTCCACAAAGGTACGAGCTGGAGCACAACACATCCCTCAGAACTCTCAGAAGAGATTCTCCTTGTATCAAAGCACACACACATTGTGGCGGAGAAAATGTCAGAGCTTAATTCAGACAAATAATGCACCATGTGCTTTTCCTTCTTTTGGCTCATTTACTGCCATATGCTACTAGAGCAACAGAAGCCTATTTGTTATGGAGAGAGAAGAGGGCGCAGCCCCAATATCCGACTCAGTAACCAAGCCTTCCATTCCATGGTTCTGGAATGACTGCCGAGTGTGCCCAGTTGTGTTGCGTGTCTCCATGTTATTAGATTTTCATTTGATGTGTCCCCTATAAGCATTCGAGGACAGAATTTAGTTTTATTTCTTTATTATCCAGTTACTGAATAATGAAAAATTTTCCAAATTTGGAAATGCCTAAGAACTGTGTGGTTTTGATAGGACTAAATTAATTAATATTTAAACATTTTTATCTCCATAAGAGAATGCTATTAAGGAATTACTGGTTACCCAAGTTCTCATATTTATCCTTACTTTTATATGATATCAAACAGAACTGTGAATTAAATATTAATTTAAATTATTCTAAAGTGTATCAAAAATTCTATTAATTATCTAAATTATTCTAGGTTATGAAAGAATCTGGGATACAAATAACAAACTTTATCAATATTTAAATAGAAGTGAATTGAATAACCTATTCAATATACTGACGAGCAATGTGCAGAGCTCAAATCTGAATAAATAAAAACCACGTCTTACTGTTTATTTTATGTGCTCCCAGAAGACAAACTGATTCTAAGACACAAAATAATTAGCAGTCAGATAAATGGCAGCCAATCACATATGAACCTGGCTTCTTCACTTTGCTGGGGTTAGGAGGAGGCTTCGTGACTGGATAAAAATAAATCTAACCCACTGTTTTTATAGACTCACTACCTCAATTAGTAAACTCTCCAAACATTTCAGGCTGATTTGATACTGACCTGCAAAGGTAAGGCAACTTTTCTCATTTTAAATTAAAGATTACCTGAGTTCCTCACTCAGGATGGCGGCTTTGGCTTACCTTTCTCTGAAAGGTTTCCTTCTGTGATGAAGTTTTTCACCCACACAGTTTTACCGTTTTCATTCACTGAGTTGTTCCCTTCATGATTTTGTTCAGTGTTGGTACAAATTAAAAGGAAGAGAATAGGCTACTTGAACATCGCCCAGAAAGCTTCATTTAATACACACACACACACACACACACACACACACACACACACACACAGAGAGAGAGAGAGAGAGAGAGAGAGAGAGAGAGAGANAGAGAGAGAGAGAGAGAGAGAGAAAGAGAGAGAGAGAGATCATACACTGATAATAGCAATTTTTCAATGCTGAGAATGTTAGATGTGCATGAAAACAAAAGGAGATTGGGAGTGGTGGCATAGACTGGGGTGGGTGGAGCTGTGTGATTTCCAGGCCAGCCTGGTCTACCTAGAAATGTATTGGCTACTGTTACTCTGTGAGATCCTGTCTCAAAAACTGAAAAACAGAAAGAAAGAAAGAAAGAAAGAAACAAACAAACAAACAAACAAACAACCCCCAAACCAACCAAGCAAGAAGAAAAGGACACAAAGAATGAGAGAGGATATCAAACAAAGATTTTTTTTTTCTTAATGACTAAGTCAACTAACTAGCTGAGGTCCTCAAAAAAGCCTTGGAACCCCTTTCTTCTTCTTCTGTGTCTTGTAAAAGCTGCACTAGGATATATATGGCATGCTTCAAATCTAGGAAGATTTATGGTAGAAGCCATAGGATTAGGGAAACAGAACATTCTGAAACTTAAGGTCTTTAAGTTCTGGGTTTCAGAAGCTTGTCTCATCTGTTTGACTCCTAATCTTAGACTCTGGAAGCTTGCTACCTGATGGATAAAGGAAGATGGGAGTTCTTTTGCTTAAAACCACTGGTGTTCACGCTTGAATTTTTGAGAGAGAACACTGTGGGATTGTGTGGTAGACATTAGCACAGCAGGTCAAATAAAGGACTTCTCGGAGGGTGGGAAACGCAGGATGAGGTAGACATGAAAAATGTCATCTGTGAATAAGGGAGGGAATGAAAGCAAGGTTGCACTAAGAGTCATGAAGAGAAGGGGGTTTGCCTTGAATCTGACATGTCATCCACGCACTCGTGTGTCTCCAGCTATTGGAGTCTGTATTAGTTATTGTTCTGTTGCTATGATGAGCAAACTCTTTCAAGCAAGGGTTTACCTTGGCTTAATTAAGCTTCCAGAGGTAGAGTCCATGTGTACTGGCTGGTTTTGTGTCAACTTGACACAAGCTGGGGATATCACAGAGAAAGGAGCTTCAGGTGAGGAAATACCTCTATGAGATCCACCTGTAAGGCGTTTGCTCAATTAGTGATCAAGGAGGGGAGGGTCCATTGTGGGTGGTGCCACCCTGTGCTGGTGGTCTTGGCTCTATAAGAAAGCAAGCTGAGCAAGCCAGGGGAAGCAAGCTAATAAATAATATTCCTCCATGGCCTCTGCATCAGCTCTTGCTTTCTGACCTGCTTGAGTTCCAGTCCTGACTTGCTCTGGTGACGAACAGCAATGTGGGAAGTGTAAACTGAATAAACCCTTTCCTCCCCAACTTGCATCTTGATCATGATATTTTGTGCAGGAATACAAACCCTGACTAAGACACCATGTTAGCATGGAAGGTGTGACATCAGACGGCTGAAACAGAAAGCTGGGAAGTCACATCTTTACCCACAAACTGGAAGTGGGGAGAGGCTGGGAAACAATAGGTGGGTTTGGACAGACTTTATAATAAACAGGCGGACTCAAAGGACCAAATGGAAGACTATTAGGCGTGTGATCGTCTACTGGGGTAGGGTGGATCTACCCGGGTCACTTCCTTTATAAAATGAATATTCTACCCCAGAAATCCATAGCTTCTCAGAGGTCGGGGCTCATGAATCCCTCTCTAGTGCATGCTTGAAGGATGACTGGCTTGATCTTGTGAAGGTCTGTGTAGGCACCCACAGCTGCTCGAATCGAGTTCATGTGTGTGGTAAGTAGTCCTGTCATGCCGGGAGGATGCTGTCCTCCACGATCTCTGTCACTTACAGCCTTTCCTTCCCCTTTTAGTGACAGTTTCCAAGTCTTGATGCACCGTTTGTGACTGAGCGTTGCACAGACATTCTCAGCAGTTTGGGCAGTTTAAGGTTTTATGTTAACTGGAGTCTAGAGCATAAAGTAAATTCTCTGATGAGGTCTGGGAGACGCGCTAATCTATAGGTATGACAATGCTGATTTATATGGTTGTTCTAAATTAGCAACAGGAATAATAGTGGGTTCACACCTACAGTCTGTGAGCCCACTAATCATGGATTATTTTGTGTAGGGGGCTATGCAGATATGGGCATTTGAAGATGAACAGCCATTGTGTTCTAAGGGACCAATGTAGATGCCCCAAAATGGTACTCTCAACTACCTGCTGGAGAACGTCTACATCTTCAGATGACCTTTTTCTCCAGTCACCAAAAGTCCCTTTGAAAGTCTAAGAGAAGATGCAGACACTTAGCTATGAACACATGCCTAAGCAACAAGCATTGAGAGTTTCGTAGTCAGTGTCTCAGGGTTTGTGGAGCTCATAGCATCCATCTGTTGACAACCTTCTCCAGAGTTGTAGACTCAGCTTCTCACCAGCATGTGCTGCTGAGTCTTCATCGGACTCCTTAGGGTTTTCATGTCCCTCAACTCCACTTAGACCTCCCTGCTTCATCAAAGCCCTCTCAAGCTCTTGCTGTTTTCTCTCCTAACCAAAGACATCCTGATCCGGTGGATTGTTCAAACAGTCCCCGTGCCCCATAAAATTTATTATCCTTCCTCCCACAGGACACAGGAAGATGGCACTCTGTCTGGAAAATTCCATAACATCATTTTTATCTGTTTGTTGTGTTTGCCATTACATTAATTCAGGTCCTAGTCACAGATTTTGTTTTGTTTTGTTTTCTTTCTGGAATGTTATTTGACCCACTTATATAGTCCCAACAATTCTAGAGTGTTGTATTTTGATCTAATCAAGTCCTATGCTTAATACATCTAGTGACCTATTACCTCAAACAGGACCACAAACTCAAATGCCCACAGGAGCCACAGACAAATGACAATAAACAATGAAACAATGACTGGTCAGAATACACCCCAGAGCAGTGGGGATCATGGAGACAGCTGTCACTCAATTATAGCCACCCACTATCATCAGGAAATGTAGTTTTGATGTTGCCAGGACTCTTAATTTTTCTAGAAAGGGCAAAACTGGAATTTGAAAAGAATAATCCTCCCATGTGGAATAGAGTATGCTATATGAAAAAATGTCAAGCTTTGGAAAGGGCCTAGATTTGATCCTACTTACAAGTGAGCTTGCCTACACAGATCTGCAGGAATTTACAGAAGACATGAGAGGTATAGAATTTATTATTAATGGTAGCAACATGGGTCAAGGTTAATACAGGCTCTTTTCCTATGAGTCTGTTTTCGATAGTATCACGAAGAAGGCAAGAATTTACTTGCACATACCATGGACTATGTAACAGGATATAAGTACCAGAGTACACAAGGCTACATATTTCACAAGAAAGACATGGTGAAACCAAGTGCTTGGTAGAAAGAGGCTCAGAGAAGGTAGTTTGTGAGTATGTGTACAGGGCCAGCCTTTTAGGCTTTGAATATCTCAGCAAGGACCTGGTCCAGTGGCTACATTTCCTGGAAGAACTTTTTGGTAACATTAGAAAGATAATGATACCAAAGGCACCAAATTCAACCAGGTTGCTATTGCCTTGGTGGGATACAAGGTGATGGGCACCAGACTGAGGGTCAGAAAACACTGAGAGCAATGGGAGAGAAAGGAGGTTAGGTGGTCAGCTTCTTCCATGTGCCCTGTGTTCCACTCATATTTACTGTTCTCTCTCTCTCTCTCTCTCTCTGTGTGTGTGTGTGTGTGTGTGTGTCTGTGTGTGTCTGTGTGTGTGTGTTACACTAGTGTGAGAGGGACAGGGAAGCTCTTCACATATTGAAACTTTACTAACCAATAATGATCAACTTGAGGGCGGGCTCCATGCCTCTGTTATCCAATGTCTCAAGCCATAAGAAGTAAATCACTATACAGACACAACTTTGCCATCTTTCATACTCATTCATTAAATATCAGCTCAAGAACTTTCCCTTCTTTTAATGTGAGTGCCCTCTGTGTGCTAGGTGCTTCCTCAGGGCATTCTCCCACAGCTGCTCGCCTGACTACATAGAATCAAATCAAGGAAACACTGTCTCTTTCAGCCCTACTGAGTTTAGAACCTAGAGCACATGCTTCATTCTTCTGCTTCAAACGTTTTCTTTTTCATTGACACACAGTTGTGGGTATCACTGGAGTGTAGTGTGAAGTTGCAGTACATGGATACACTGTGCATTCATTAGACCAGGGCAATCTTTGTAGCCTTCAGTTTAATTGTATTTCTTTGTGTAGAAGTCATTGGAAAATTTACTAGATATTTTGAAATATACAAGTAATTCTTGACCATAGATCAGGGTCTGTCTATGTTGCCACAGTCATTTTTCTACTCTTAAGGAGATAGTATTCTTTGGGTGTGTTGTGTTGGGTTGAGATTGCATCTTACTATGTAGTTTAGGCTGGCTTTGCATTTGCTTCAGTCCAGCCACTGCAGGCTCACCCATGCTGGGTTACAGGCATGACCCCATACCTGGTGGAAATCCTAGTATTTATCCTAACTCTAGTGCCTACTGTATCTGGCACATGCATATTAGATGTTGACTAATTAGTTTTAGAGAATGAACATTTGCTATTACTTCTCAGATTCATCTCATATAAATGAATCCTCTTTGTAAATGAGTTGGACCAAGCACTCGAGACTCTATTTTTCCAACCTATTCCCCAGTTTGGTTTTCAACGTTAATCGATGTTTAGATAGGTGACAATTGAATTTCTGGGCTCATCGGGTCAGAGGCTTGCTGTTTTTCCTGCCTTAACAGACAAGTATATGCTTAGTACAGTGAAAACTTCAGACGCACCGGATGATATCAACAAAGAAGAGAGGAAGAGGCAGCTCCTCCTTGGTGTAATTGTGCAGATACCATTTTAGCTTACCATCTGCAAAATGAGAGTGATATTAAGCATATCCCCAGCGTAAAGCATGAATAGTAGGTGGTTAGGGGGTATTTTGGACTTACAGTATCCTGTGCCAGCAGTGGTTTGAAGATTCTTGATGCTGCTGTTCTGTGCTTTGCGTCCCTCTGAGAGCACTCCATTTGCCTCATTAACCATAGGACTTGAATAATATAAATTATTGAAGCTATTTTTTTGTTGTCTGTTTTTTAAAGACCATTTGGCTAACCACCATTGTTCCTTGCGTAGGAAATGCTGATTAACCCTTTAGCACGGTTGGTTAAAGTAAAGAAAACGTGATGTTGCCAATTATTTCAATACTTTACGATAGTGTTGATAATGAAATGTGAAAATGCTTAGTTATGGTTACACAGCCTCTCACTTCCATTGATGTGAAAGAAGTGCTGAGAATGGACAAGCAGGAAAATTTGTATCCAGTTTCTTTTATTGCTGTATTTCTTGTTCATCTTCTTCTATAAACCTTCCTTCTATTGCTACTCGTAAGATGCTATTATATATCTTGGTTTTCATGATGTTGAACATTTAAGAAAACCAAGACATGGTCTTAGACTTTTAGTAGGAGAAGCTTTTTGTTTACTTTATAGTTCCAGTTGAGGAGCAGCACACACTTTCATGACAAAACACTGGAAGGAAGTGACATAAAGAAGCAAGGGTTTGTTTTGCCCATGGTTTGGTGGTACTTCTCATCATGGTGGGAGGCATGGTGATGGAATGTGAGGCAGGCAGTCACATTGCATCTGTGCTGGGAAAGAAGAGAGGCTGGTGCACTGCCTTATTTGTTTTCTGTTTTCATTCAGCCCATAGGATGGTGTAGTCCATGTAGTTCAGGATAATGAGCTTTTCCGATTTGCATTAAGCCTCTCTGGAAATTCCCTTGCAGACACACTGGGGTTTTTGTCTCCCGGGTAATTCTAAATCTTGTCAAGTTGACAAACAGATTAACCATCATCGTAGTAGCTTTAGTCCTTAACAACTATGGAGCTAATGAGCCATTTGAGACACAACTGAGATAGATACATGGCTGGGGCAAACCTCAGGTGACAACAGTCTTCAAGATAGAAGCTTTCTCATACTCATCCCTTAACACATCCATTACATTCAAGTGTGTTTCCATCACTCAACTATTTTTAGGGACCTGTAAGTCACTGAATTCTACTGTGCTGACTGAGTTTACCTCATACCTGAATGGAGAAAAAAAATATCACTTCTGTAGATTATAGCTTCTCAGGTAGTTCTCAACTTTGATACGCTTACATAGGTGTGATTTATATCTTTTTTGCCTAAGGAGACACTACAAGAAAATGATTCTGAACCTCATAACTAGTATCTATCTAAACTGCAAGACAAGTTCTCATGCTTCCCTTGGACCCCTATTTCTTCATACTGGTGAATTAAGCAGGTTTGCCTATATAAGACCGTTTGAGCACTGAGTTCTCTTCAAGGTAGCTATTACTTCTTGGATGAACCCCAAGGAAGCTCAGTCTATTAGTCACTTTTCTTACCACTATGAGAAAATTGGTAAGAATAAAGATCCATCTTGGCTCATGGATTTGGAACGTTCTTTTTTTTTCTCACACACCTAAAGACACAGCCAAGTGGCTCACATCACTGGGGACAAAGAGCAGAATAAGCTTTGAGAAAGGTCAAGGCTGACCTACTCACAAAGACTACAGCCCCCTGTGACCTTCTTCCAGCTCATTCCAGTACCCTGAACTTTCCCCAGTAGCACCAGCAGATGGGGTCCAAGGACTCAAACACAGGGTGGGGCTCTTGCAGCTCTGCATAAAGTACAGCTGCTTCTTGTGGTCTCAGAGAGCAACTAGAGCTGTCAGCGTGACTGTGGACCTTGCTCAGTCTGCCACGGTTTTCCAAACTAGCTTCCAAATAAGGTAGGGAGCTTCTGCAAGCTACTTTAAGTCCACCTGATACAAACTAAAGTCATCAGAGAGGAGGAAACCTGAATTCAAAGGTAATAAAACCAGGCAGCAGGGAAGCCTGTGAGCATTTTCATTTTTAGTGATTGATGGGGGAGGTCACAGCCCATTGAGGGTAGGGAGACCCCTGGGCTACGGTTTTGGGTTCTATAAGGAAACAGGCTGAGCAAGCCATGGAGAGCCATCCAGTAAGCAGCTCCACTCCATGGCCTCTGCGTCAGCTCCTGCCTCTATGTTCCTGCCCTGCTTGAGTTCCTGTCCTGATTTTAATTGAGTGATGAACAGTGATGTGAAGTGTAAGCCGTTAACCCTTTCCTCCCCGGTTTTCTTTTTGTCGTGCTACTTTATCACAGCATCAGAGACAGAGATGATCTTCCTCGAGTGTTGAAAAGAGGTGGGGATGGGGGGGGGGAGGAGAAGAGGCAGAGAAGTGTGAAGGTGGGCGTGTTAGGATGAAAGAAGCAAACTGTTCTTCAGTGTGATGGACAATGGGGTGGTGGGCAGAAAGCTGTGCTCTAAGACACTGGTATCTCCATGCTCAGCTTTCCTTTTGTGCTCCTCATTGTCACCTAGCCATGGCTTTGCTGGCATGCAAATTTGATGGCTCACTTTGAGTTTGTATTTTCAAATATTTACTTTTAATTATGTCTCTATGAGGATGACTGTATATTTATTCATGAGTTTAGACACCTGGGAAGGCCAGCAGAGGACACCAGAATGCCAGAACTAGAGTTACTGGTAGTTATGAATACTCAATGTGGGTGCTAGGAACTGAACTCAGATTCTCTACAAATTCAGCATGCATGCTTTGCATATCACATGACCTTCTCACACACTATTTTAACTTTAATTTTACTCAATTCTGAAACTGTTGTTTTTGAGTAACTTTGTGTCTTCGTTAGGTTTACTACTGCTCTGATGACGCACCATGACCCAAACCCGCTTGGGTAGAAAGGGGTTTATTCGGCCTGTGTATCCTGGATCATGGTCCGTTGAGGGAAGCCAAGACAGAAACTCAGACCAGAAATGTGGAAGCAGGAGCTGAGGTAGAGGCCAGGGAAGACTGCTGTCACTAGTTTATTCCTCATGGCCTGACAAGCCTGCTTTCTTATAGAACCCAGGATCAGCTAGCTCAGGGGCCACACATGAGGCTGGGTACCCCCCCCCCTCCCACACACACACACTTGCAGTCACTAATAAAGAATATGGCTACAGGCTTGCCTGCCTACAGCTCAACCTTACAGAGCCATTTAAATCGAGGTGCCTTCCTCTCTGATGATCCTAGATTGTGTCAAACTAGCCAGAATACTGTGTAAATATTTTTATCTTTCATTGTGTCCTTGTATAAAACAAGAAAAACACTAAGCTATGGATGGAGATACAGTCAGCCCTGACTATTTCATATTTCTTTCTGGTTCTAAAGATGACTTAATTAAAAAAAATACATTGTATATGTGTGTGTGTGTGTTTATGTGTCTGTATGTGTCTTTTCCATATGTGTGTGTATTAATACTTAAAAGATACAAAAGAGGATGCTGGATCTCCCGCACCTGGAGTTATAGGTGGTGTGAGTCACTCAGTATGATTGCTGGGAACCAAACTCAAGTCTTCTGGAAAAACTCATAATTACTCAGCCAGCTATCTGGTTGCAATGAGTTGATTTTTTAAAAAGAGTATCAAACGCCAAGTATTCTGATTTGTCGAAGTGGCCATGACTGTTCACTATGACATTTATCACAGTTTTGTGACAGAGACTGTGATAGTGTGAGAGAATTCAGAGTGACCCGTGAAGAAAAAAAAATAGACTATTTGGTCCTAACTTGGAATAAATAAAGGCTAAAATTCTAATTGTAAAAGAGCTACCTGGCTGCACATTTTAAATGTCATGTTTACCTAGGCAGCCATGGATATAAGTCATATTCAAAGTTGACATGATTTAAATTGCACCCAAGATTTTGTCGATCTTTGGAAAATGGTAACAATCAAGGTAGAAGTGTTAGACGAAGCTACCACAGGCAGCAAGAAGACCCTTTGCTCTTTCTCCTGATGGCTATTGATGTAATTAACTGCCAGCAGCCAAGTTGGATATATATTCCATGGCCTTGAATTTGAGTCCAGCTAACTGGCCCCTGTGGGGCTAAGACCCACTACGTGGGCCGTTTCCACTTCACTTAATAGTTCAGAGCCATGGATCTCACTTGGCTCCTGAAGGATTAGTGTTTTCTTGCCGTGCCCCTCCTCCCATACCTCTACTGACTTTCCCCTTCTTTTCTCTCTGCTTTTAAGAAACTAAATCTGCCCATAAGTGTGAGTAGTGATTATTAAAACTTTCTTAAGCATTTTCTCTCTCTCTTTATCTCACGAGTGGAGAGACTATCGGAAACAGGAAAGAGAAATGCCCCAGTCTTCCAGGAGGACACTGCCGCTTCTGCTCCCATGAGGCTAAGAAAGGATTTCACCCCCTTCCATGTTCTTAAAACTATGAGAGAATGCAAAGATGTACTCAATACATCGGGAAATGGTTCTAAGATTTTCAGTTTTATGCACCATTCCTAAAATTCTGGACTTCTTCTTTTTTTCTGCTTTCCCTTGTAGGGACAGTTTCCTGAGGATACAAAGAGCCATGGGCCACATGTGGCAGTCTGGCCATTGATGTTAATGATGTTAATATGGGCCCTGGTCTAGTTGGGATCACAACTTATTTCTCTAGTTACCAATCCTCTCTGAACTGCTGCCTCGGGGCCAAACTGTATCCAGCCTAGGAGAATACAATGCCCAGAAGCCATGTGATATTTATGTCATTCTGCATTTTTATATAGAAACAATTAAAGCTACTTGGTTTTCAGGTGAATTTTCTTGAGATTCAGGTCAAAGTGTATTTTTTTAAAAAAAAATATAGAATAATCTACAACTTTATCAGCTTGAAACTAAAATAACTAGCATAATTTTAGATTGTTTTAGTTCTTTTTCCCCCTAGCTGTGTTTATCTCCTGTGTCCTTAAACACCAAGTGCTTCTTCTCATTGAAAGTATATGGGGAATGATGTTGGAAATGAATCATTAAAAGGGTTTGTGACAGAGTTGAAACAGGTGACAGAAATAAACATCAGTTCTATGGGACAATCTTAACTCTAGCAAACAGTTAGGATTTTGTTTCTTGGTTTTTGAGCTTTGCTGGCATGGAGACCAAGCTGGCCTAAACTCACAGAAATCCAGTTGCTTATACTCTGAGATTAGAGATGTATGCCCCCACATCCAGCCGGATTTTTACAATTAAATAAGGGCACACTGACTGAATTAAAAAACAGATAATCACAATTCCAGTATTATGCTGGATTAGAAAGTCTAATGGTGTCATTTGGTGACAATGGTAATTGCTTCCATTGAACTTTTTATTCATTGTGATACCTATTGCTGATAAAACAATGTAAAAGCACCTTTAAATCTATGAAGTGTTGATTATTTCAAATAGTTATTTTCCTTTCTGGGGATTCTTCATCCCAGAAAGTAAATCCATGTTTATTTGCTGTTTTTCCTTTGATGCCAGAATCTATGAAGTTCTCGAATAGATATCATATGGAGGATATAAAAGCCTTTCGACGCGTATCTCTGCTTATGGTCTGAGATAAAGAGAAGCTCAGCCCAGTGTCACTGGACTTCCTCCGAATGCTAGCCTGTTACATAACTAAGATGACCACTTGCTGGTGAGGGCAATGTGTGCCCAGCACAGAGGTATCTTTTTTGTCGTGCTATTTGAGAAAGTAAGCGAATTTTTTTGAGCTATTTATATTGCACCATAGTAAAGGAATTTACTTAATTGGATTATAGATTATAGATGTAACCCCTTAGGTAGAGTACCTAACATACAGGTGGTCCTGAATTTGATTCTGCCCCAGCCCCAGCACCGTATAAACATGATATTTAATTTTGTCAACTTGACAGGATTTTGACTCAATGCAGAGACTGAAGAGATGGCATGATTGTGCCCTTGCAGACATCACAATCTGATAGGCTAATTGAGATGGAAATAGCCACTTTAAGTGTGAGAGGTGCCATTGCCTACACTGTGGTCCTGAACTCAGTAAAAAGGGGTACGGGGGAGTGGGATGAACACCAGCAGTCCCCTCTTTCGACTTCACGACTATGGACACAATGTGAGTAGGTGCCTTAAGCTCCTGATGCCATGGCCATCCTGTGTGATGGAGTGTCCTCAGACTATGAGCCAAAAGATATCCATCCTACCTTGAGTTCTTTCTTGTTAGGAAAGAAAAGAAGCTAATACTGTGAACCTGGTAATGTATGCCTATAATCTTGACTCAAGAGCCCCAAATTACCTCTAACTACATAGAGTTCCAGGTCAGCTTAGGTTAATTAAGATGGAAAGGTCCACTCTAAATACAGGCTATATGAGACACTGTTTCAAAACAAAACACCATGTATATAACAAAGTAATAATCTGATGGGAACTAAGGAGCGGCTATTTAATTGTAAGTCCTGAGAGCCAGGATTCAGACACAAAGCATATTGAGTAATTGGATATAATCTTAACCATCCGTAGGGACGTCGGAGGACAGGTTCTTCCTCTCAGTCAACAAGGATGATGATTGTGTATATTTGCTTTCCCCTCTTTTAGTGAGGACGGGCATAATAGAGGTAAGGGAGGGAAACAAGAAGGCCACAGGATTGTGGTGAGCGGGACAGAGCCATGGAGACACTTTTCATGGGCCACGTGTGGTTCATTCTTTCTGTTGCTTTCCACATCCACCACTCTCACCTTTTTAGCTTTTTGGATCACTCTATAATATGTTCCACACTCACAATTACCCTACTAACACCAAGCCAATCCCCCGAGTCTCTGCTGACACATATATTCTGCTAAAAAATGTCCCCAAAACTCAACTTCATATGTAGGTGCCCTAACCTCATGCAAACAATTTCTATAGCACACATTATATAAAAATTATTCCCTTCTCCACTAGACTGTGACTTTAATACTGTCACCCTTTAAGTCAGCTACAGGGATATGACTAGTCCCATTCTACAGATGAGAAAACTGGAACTTAGACATGATGGAAGATCCTATTTGAGGACATATGCCCAGAAGGTGTTGGAACTAAATGCAAACACAGTACAATAGGCTACAGAGTTTATGGTCTTTCTGCTGTTACAGGGTATTTTCCCCCTCCTGAAATACAAAGTGACATCAGGATTAGAAAACTCAACTGTGAATCATGTTGCATGGATTATAAGTCACTTATCCAGTCAACCAGAACCATACACAAGAATATTAAGTTTATCTGTGGCCCTGGCATGAGTCCTGTAGTTCTTATCATCTATGTATTTTCTAAAGACCTTTGGTAGTCTTCAGAATCCACATGGGAAGCACAGCCTTAGCAGCATTAAATGTCTAGTGGCTTCGGACAAAGGTTATGATGAAAGGCACAAACCAAACTACTGGATTTCGTTCTATAGTAAGGATCATTTGTAAGTTCCATGGTGATATTACCATCTGACCAAAATAAAGCAATAGAGCCTTCTAATATGGAACACTTAAGCTATTTATATAATGTCTACCATGTATTCATAAAAACCCATGTAAAAGATGTTAACTGAAGAATTCCATAAGTTCAAGAATAACCTGGGCTATTGAGTGAGATCCTGCCTCACATAAACCAAACAAATACACTAATTAAAAGTTCTGTGTCTCAGGCTGCCTTCTATGAAGGAGCATGATGTTTTTATTAAATATAAACTTGTAGAGGAAGATTGATTTTAAAAAGAAACAAATGCAATTGCTTTACATAGTGTTATCTATGAATAATAATAATAATAATAGTAATAATAATAATAATAATAAACATTGAAGAGTCAGTGGAATGAGGTTGTGAGAAGGAGTTGTATCAAAAAGAATGTAACAGAATTCTTCTTAGATCTAGTTAAGGTTCAGTTAGTGAGCAGGAAGAAGAAAAGAAATTAGGAAAATAAATTTTTAGGCAAAAGATGTAGTAAATGCAGATGGTCCGAGACAGCAGCAACTTTGACACAGCAGGGGAGGAAGAAGGTCCACATGACTTGAGATCAGTGAAAAGCATAGACATGATTGCCAGGTGGGTAAGACGGAATTCTCATGAAACCTGTGTAAGAATTTGGGATTATGCTTTAACGACAAATGTGAAAATTGTTAATATAGTTATGCATGAGAATATGCTAGAGAAACCCAGGTGCTAGCCATATATTTCCTTTGTGGGTGTTATCCATGTTTACATACATTTTCCGTATGTTGAAAGGTTCTTTGTGGTGTATGCCATTTGGTTGATACTCCAGTGCCAAGAGTTTGACCCTAAGGCTTGTAGCATAAAGTTTGATTTTTTTTCCCCCCTCTCAATCACATCAAATGAAACTGTATCTCCTAAGAGTAATCACACATTAATCAAGAACTCAGGGACCCAGTTATAAAACCAAAATAACCTGATACTATCAGCAAAAAGAGATGCAGAGAACAAAACGACTCAAAAGGGCATTTATTACAACTCTTAAGTTTATCTCCGCTTGACTAGGAATGCTGGGTAGAGGGCATCCATTGGCATAAGCTCTGCCCCCTGCCTTGCGCTCAAGTGAAAGCAAACTGACCTTGCCTATGACTCCCACAGTTAGCTTATCTGCCTTTAAAGAGAAGTCTCTCCCTGGATCTCTTGTCACACCATGGTTTTGAAGTGTGCTGGCACAGCCGCCACTCTGTTTTCCTCCAGCGACTTTGTATATTTCTTCTAGGAATATGAACTGGGCTCTCAGATTATGGTTCATTTTGTTCATGAGTAGATTTTCAGAGGTTACCTCACAGCAACCACCAAAGTCTGACAGAAACTGAAGGTAGCTGACACATTCACTCCTTTCCTTTCTCTATCATCTGTTACGTGACTTTCCAGTGAAAGGCACAGCCTTACACACACACACACACACACACACACACACACACACACACACACACAGGCGATGAGCACAATGAGGTAATTCAGAGCGGCCAATCCGGGTGTGCATCCTTTTAGAGAGCAATACTGCCATCAGCTTGTCTCTGACCTCCAACCTTGTAATAGAGGCACATAGTCCAGACTCTGAAAAGCTGAGCAACTTGTCTACTTCTGAGAGTCAGTCCTGAGCATGGGCTAACACTGTCAAAACTCAAAAAAATCCATTCTCTATCTTAGCAGCTGTCCATTCTCTCTGAGGCTTTCCACGTAACTGCATAATCGTGTCTGAGGGGTTGATTTGAACAGAGTCCGGCACACAGTTGCCACTGATTTTATTCCTCTTGAGGCCTAGTGGAAGGCTAATGCAGAAAGTTTAGTGGTACAAGAGTTTGAAGCGGGATGTTTGGGACACGTCAAAGGGTTCTCAGTGTAACTCTCTGGCCCACAGCCTGGGTGACACCCACAGGCACATGAAGCACTTAAGTCAGACATGACTGTCATGGCACCCAAAGCTCAGAAAGTAATGCCAGGGACTAACAGGAAAAATGGCAAGTAAAATTCTGTTTTAGGAATTTATACTGGGAGATATGGAGAGGCCCAGGGTGAGTAGTGATAGCCGGGTAGGGAAGTAATTCATGGGGGAACTGGTCAGCTTATGAAATGACACTGAGGGAGCTGAGTCTGGGATGAAGAGGGAATGGTTAGCATGTAGGGGCCTGGACAGACATGTGTTCAAACACATACCAGGATGGAACATTTGCTTAGATAGACATGTTTATACACACAGACACACACACACACACACACACACACACACACACACACACACATGCATACACACACACCAGGATGGCACATATGATAACCATTTCTCTGGATAGACATGTGTTCACACACACCAGCATGCCACATGTGATGATCATACATGGGTAGACATGTGTTTTCACACATACACACACAAACACACACACACACCACACACACACAGAGACACACACACATACCAGGATGACACATATGATAACCATTTGGCTGGATAGACATGTGTTCACACACACCAGCATGCCACATGTGATGATTATACAGGGATAGACATGCATTTTTTTTATACACATGCATTATTTTTACACACACCAGCATGAAACAGGTGGTGATGACACTTGAGCATTTGCATTCTGTCTTCTGATGGCAATATCCAATATAAAAAGCTTTCAAGAGAATGTAGAGTGGTGGGAGGTATTCAGGTTCAAGTTGCAAACACAACTTCTAATCCATCTAGATGACAAGGCATTTAAAGCAGGAGTTACCTGCTTCACTTAGAGGTCCCCCCAGGGGCTCCTCCTTTGCCCCCCCTAGTTTCACAGGGGGTGTAATCCCACAAGAGGAGGTCACTTCTGTTTGTTGTCCAAGGCAAGCTGTCGTCACCATCACATAGACCAAGCACACTTTCAATTCCTTCACACTGTCCTTGCTCTCCTGGACACCCTTCCCCCTCCCCCAGGATGACAGGAAGCTATTGATCCACTTCTCTGGGTGCCTTCATTTGACTAGCTATGTACCACCTACTTGGGTATAGTGTGTGTGGTGTTTTCCTAATGCAACTACTTAATTTCCCTGCACCTGTGACTGAGGCATATAACAAATGATTCATGGGAGAAAAAATCAGTAGACCATCTTGTCAGAATAGTAGAGCCACAAATAGGAATCCAGTAAGACTCACGCTGATTCCAAAAAATGTAATTATAAAAATACAATATTTTGAATTTGCTATACAACAAGCACAAAATGACCACTTACTGAAGAGGCAACGTTTCACGGAGCATTTACATTTCCACTTCCTCCTTTTTTGTGGATTAAAAAAAATAAATCTTTGCCAAAAGTAAAAACCTATTCAGAGGGAGAACAGGAGAAAAGGCTGAATACCAAGCATGGCTCAGGGCAGAGAGGAACCTGATGCAATACATTTTATCTAAAGTTTAACTACAGTGTCTAGCATTTAAATGTGTCCAGAGGTTCAGAATCAAATATAGGAAGAAGAATTTAAAATCACCTAAGTCAAGTGTGTATCTGTGGAGAGGGTAGGTGGATATGTTTTCTCTGTCTGCCTGCCTGCCTGTCTGTCTGTCTGTCTGTTATTTTTTTTTTTTTCTGTCGTTTTCTGTTTAAGGCTAAGAATTGGTTTGCAAAGAAATTTAAATTAACACCAAAGTGAGAGGAGACAAGAAGATTTTGTGGGCTTAGATTATCAACTCCAAAGAGAGGAAAGAGACTCCAGAAATAAGATACTGCCTCTGGTAGACTGTCAGTGTTCCTCTGCTTTTAAAACTCCCTAACAAGGTGAGCGAAACCATTCCAAGAACACTATTGTCAAGAGACACCTTTGAACTGATCTATCCTGCAGGATAACCCCCAGAAAGGTAGAGGAAAAAAAATAACTTTCATATGTTTGTGGCCACACAGTGCAGCTCCGACTTCTGAACATTTTTCCCCAATTATTTTTGTAAAGTATTGATCGCAATTTAATTTTGCAGTCCCAACATGAGAGGCGCTTCATGCTGAAATGTCTCACAGGAGAATGTAATCAGGGTCTAGCCCGAAGGTGAAGCAGGCGGACACGGGCTTTCCTCCGTTCCTCCCCGATTCGTCTGCGCGGGCTTTGGAGCAGAGGGCACTCTCAGGCAGATTAATTTTTGACGATGGGATCGATGGAAGATGCTTTTTTTTTTTCCTCTTGACATTGAGTCATCTAATTTGCTGTTTATCTTTGGCTTATTGAGTTTTGAGCATTGTTAAATCATACCTCTCAGCTGTTTAATTTCAGATGTGAATTTTGAATTCCCCTCTTGTACTTGGGCATAACTCTTTTACCTAAAAGGAACAGGATGATGGGCCCTTTTTTTTGACACTGGGTTACCGCTTTGGAGTCTGTTAAGTACTCCAAGGTAATGTTATAGTACCTTCTAGCCTTTTCTCTTTGCTTGTGGCCATAGATCAGCTCACCTCTAGGGAAATCAGGACTTGCCATCATTATTATCCCTAGCCCCTTCATCTGGTCTCCCTTGTTTCCTGACTCCAAGGCTTGATGAAGTGCCAGGATGTATGAACACCTTATCTCAAGTCTCATAATTAACCCCTTCATAACACAGGCTGAGGGAATTATTTTTCTTGTGATCTGCTGGTTCAATATCGGTGGTCCTTTACAGAAAACATGTGGATTTACCAGTTTCAATTCTGTTTTGGCTGTAAGATATCAATGTTATTAGTATGCCGATGAGTATAAGAAAAATGTTTTCCAACTGGAGAAACTTGGCTTTATAAAATCGTTATTCTAGAAAGAAAGAAAGAAAAGAAAGAAAGAAAGATGTAATCAAACTATATAAACTATGTCTCACGACAGCACCACGTTTATACAGGTGAACATTCTCCACAGCAGCACAAGGATGTTAAATGTTATTCAGCCTATCCATTTTCCTGGGCCAGATCATAATTATACCAAGTTAATAAAATACTAAAATGGGTATTTTTATGTTTGGAAGATGTGTGGTATATTTTAAAAGAGTTGAAAATGAAATTAAATATGCTGATAAAATGTACCTCTGGATTTGAATTTAACAATAAGGCCACATTCCAGTCTTAATTAATTAATTAAAGCCATCCTATGCCATATCTCAAGCCTCTCATGGACTTGCTTGAACAGAAAGGTGTTTTATGTACTATCAGGAGAACAGCCCAGGGCCAACTGTTTCTCAACTTCTGCATGGTTTTGCTAACTACTTGGTTTCCCTAAGAAAATCAGCTTCCTCATTAGTCAAATTAGAAAGTTCAAAAGATATATTTAGGCATACAATACAGAAATGGTGACATTTTGGTATGGAATGACCTCTCTCTCTCTCTCTCTCTCCCCCTCTCTCTCTCTCCTACATTTTGCCTCCTCTGAAATGGTTTGGTGTCTGTTGTTGCTCTCAGTGGTACCATCACTGTACATACAGTCATGACCATTCATTTGTGTTAATTTTGGTTATGCTGTTGGTATTTAAAAAAATCTTATAACTATGTATTATGAAACACTCCTTTGATGCCATTTTGTAAATTGCTTATATATCTCTAGAAACTGGCCCGTATCTCTTCCTTGAAGTTGCTCTCATTTCCTCATAGCCATTTTGTAATCATGGCGAGTGATCAAGACTGAAACCTGCTTTCAGATAAGTGTTCACCACTGCTCCTTTCTTAGCTCCTGTTTCTCACATGCCTGGGGGAGGGGCTCTCACAAGCCTGATGTCCTGAGCCCTGTGAGAGAGAAGTACAGTCTGTGAGTGCTGGTGTATGCAAAAGAATTTCTATTTAGAGAGAGTATGATTTAGTTGTTTCTTTTTAAAATTTAAATCAGTTTTATCTCCTTTTACTGTGTCCAACAAAGTGATAACTTTTTTCCAGGCAACAAAGTAAACCTTTGAATCCTTACCTTGTAACCATTTGCTTTCTTTCCTCCTTTGGACTTTCTGTTGAATGAGGACTTGGTGGAAGTGTCTCTGCTCTTCAGCTGGCACTACAGTTGGAGATGAGTTACTGTGGAAAAATGTAGACAGGAATTTTCTGCTCCATGAGAGAGTATATGGATTGTGAATGCAGTAAGAATTTGAAAATTAACATGTTTATCTATAAACTTATATAGGAGTAACGTTATGACTCTATTGAAATGTTTCAGGTGAGAAATGGTTAACTCGCCAGCAGGAAAAAGTCAATTTCCAAAACTGTGAAAGGAAGAATTAGAATAAAGGGCTCTATTGTCCAAAAGTATGTTTTCCCTCAAGATTAAGCTCTGGTCACAGACAACAGCAGGGCCAAATGCTTCCAGGCTTCATGCCAGGGTTAAAGAGAAACTCCTTAGAGTGGATCACATCATCACATCAGTACACACACACACACACACACACACACACACACAGAGAGAGAGAGAGAGAGGGGGGGGG
>NC_034591.1:153222115-153239910 GCF_900095145.1 Mus pahari
AGAGAGAGAGAGAGAGAGAGAGAGAGAGAGAGAGAGAGACTGGGTGGGGAAGGGAAGGAGCCAGTGGATGGAGGGCTTTAAGCCTGTTTCTGTTTAACTTGTTGGGGTGATTTCACATATTCATGAATTACTGCTGGTCAGTCCCACCACAACCAAACTCACACTTCTAAGACAGTTTACTTTTTGCAACCATGCAGCCTATCACCGAGCTACCTACCCCCGAAGCTTCTTCCCAAGATAGTAACTGCTCCTGGATGGCAGGGGCAGGGCGGATCCCCATGGAATTCCTCTGCTCTCCTCGTTGGCTCCTGAGACAGGGTCCCCTACTGGGTGCTCTGGCTGGAATGCAGGCTAGCAAGCCCTGAGCATCCTCCTGTCTCTGCCTGGCAAACGCTGGGATTACAGATCCTTCCTGAACTCTGCCAAGACATTTTCAAATCAAAATAGTTTGTCCTCATGTCCTTTGTATTTTGGAACAGTTTATGAAACCAAATACTGCAAGTATAGCTTGCATATTTATGTCGGACATTGTAGTATAGTTATACTTTGGTTGTGTATCTTTGCAGTAAATAACTAAGGGGCATAATAAAGGAAGTACCACAGAAACCTTTCAACTCTTGAGTCTCTATTTATGTTCTTTCTGCAACTCAATTAATACCTGCTGCCGCCTTGATTGTAAATGGCAGTCACCTGACTATCACAGATGAGGAAATTTCTGAAGAAGAGCTTTTACAGATTACGGAACCATGGGCTGGGGAGGCAGGCTCAATGGTAGAGAACACTGGCTGCTCATGCAGAGGACCCATTCAGGTTCAGTTACCAGCACCCACATCTGCTCAGAACCCTTAGTTCCAAGGGATGGGATACCTTCCTCTGGTCTCGAAGGTGTTGTGTCCATTTACACAGAAGCAATTAAAATAAAAACAAGGATGCTATAGATTAGGGGAACTTAGTTGTCTTAACCAGGAAGTATTATTTGCAAGGAAACTAAGTAATGTACACAAAGCTACCTGACCAAAACTCATTTTAGAGTTGGCCCCATGTCTAGGATACCCCTTGCTTTCTCCCATCTGGTCCCCTAGTGGGAGTGTGTTGCTTGGAAAATATCATTAACTTTCCATCAAAATGATCTCACCATGATGCTGAAAGAAATCAGACCATGCATGAGGAACTTAGTACAGGGGAAAATTAAGAACTTTTCCTTTGGAAAAAAATAAAATAAAGCCACAAATACACAAACAATTAAAGATTTTGATACTAAGCATGGTCGTGTTTAAAAATAGAAGCATGATTTAGCCTCACCATTGGGGCCTGGCCATAACCTAAGTGCTTGAACTCCTAAATTTGGATTCATTTTATCCCAATAAATTAGCTAAAGTAGATATAATAACAAACCAGTCTTATGACATAAACCCAAAAGAGATAAGTCCTGAGACTGGCTTTATAGGTTCTATGAGAAGTGACTACGAAAGGACCCAGCCCTGTTGCGAATTTCAGAACAAGCAAACCTAAGACATGATGGTTGTATTTATAAGTTTGAATCAGGCTCGGGCAGTGGGTGCATCCAACTCACATTTTACAATGTATTTTTATTTATATGTATGTGTACATGTCCATTCAGATCTATGCATGCCTGTATTCAGGTTCTCAAGGAAGCCAGAGAGAGAGGCTGCAGGACCCCTGCAGTTGAATCATTCAGTTATGAGCCAACCAACATGGCTCTAGGAAATGAACTCAGGACTTCTTCAAAAGCAGGTGCTCGGCCACTTATCCAAACCCTAAACTCACATTTCACCACTATTCCAAAACCTCATCCTTTTAATGTGAACAGACACTTGGGGTCAAAAAAGCTATCTCTGGCAAGCTATTTCTGCCACATCTACCATAATCTACAAAGTGTTGGAACTCTTAAATATGGAGTTCAAACCACCCAGAGCAGAAAAATTCCTAGCATTAAATGAAGGGTCAGAGGCATTTTAAGATCTAGCTCAATTAATACAGTGTTTTCGGTATCCATCCTGAGATGTTTGGATCGGCCAGTCTACACAGCCTCATATTTAACACTGTCTTATATTTTGTTTCTTTGTATTCATTCTGTAGCTACAGGATTTTTCAAAAACATACCAGAGCAAGAATATATTTTTAAAGACCTACGAGGTTTGCCATTTCATAATTTAGCTTTTTAATAATTTAGAGAAGACTATTTTGTAATTGAGATAAAAATCCACTTGAAGTTGACTCCTTAAATCTTACAGTAATATGTGTGTGTGTGTTTGTGTGTGTGCGTGTTTGTGTAGTGTGTTGATATTTGTATGAAGTGCATAGGCATGTTATATGGACTTTAGTGTGTGTGTGTGTGTGTGTGTGATATGTGTTCGTATATGTGCATTGACATCTGTGTGAACGTACTACATTCATGGTATGTGGATATTTGTGTGTGTGTGTGTATGTGTGTGTGTGTGTGTGTGCCTATGGAGGCTTCAGGTTGGCCCTAGAGTCTTTGTCATTCTGCATCTTATTCACTGAGACGTGGTGTGACAGTTGAACACTAAGCTTACTGGTTTTACTAGTCTATCTATCCAGCTTGGTCCATCCCACGCAAACCATCCTGATGCTAGGCTTACAGGTAGGCATTTCAACTTGGCTTTTTGTGGATTCTGGGCATCTAAACTCTAATCTTCATTCTTATGCACCAAGTGTTTTATCTACAAAGTCATCTCCTCAGTTCAGCATCAAACTGAAAAATCCTTGGAACTATGAACTGGTGACCAAAACTAACAATTCAGCATGGAAGCAGGTAATGTAAGCATGTAGCAGCAAGGCATCATGGGCCATTATGCTAATTTGGGTATTTTGGCCATATGTAGACCCTTCCCCAGCCCAACATGAAATAGGAAGACTGAGTCTGTAGGTCTAGATATTTTCACTTGGTTACCATCTGATTACTGGGTTGGATGTCATTTGTACCTTATACTATATTACTTGTCATATTTTTTTTTCAATTTATGTCTGGGAGAAGAGGGTTTTATTTTTCAATTTTTTAAATTGGACTGAAAAGATGAGCTGTAGGGGGAGTTTGCCTAATTGTTTGATTGGCTAAATAAAGACCGCAGAAGCTAATCGCTGGGCAAAGATAGAGAGGTGGGTTTTCCAGGAGGCTGTGGGCATGTATTGGGGCACCGATAGTTTGTAGCCTCTGCAGGTGGCTGCTGAGGCCAAGGAGGAGGGGGCAGGATGTTCCTTGCCCAGCCTTTGAGTTATCTGGTCAGTTTTAAAATATAAAAGTCTCTAGTAGTTTCCTTCCACTAAAAGGAGCACTGGCCAGAGAACACACAAGACCAGAGCAGCTTGATGAAGCTAGCTGTGGGAGCTGGGTGAGACGGCCGTTGTGACAGTGGACAAGGAGCAATCAGAGAATGGGAGAGAGGCAGTGTGAGAGCTGGGTGAGGCTGGGGTGGTCGTTGGCACCCTGCTGGAACTAGCCTTGAGAGATTGAAAGAGCTAGTGTGGCTTTTAAAAAATTACGCACACCGTAATACAAGTACCAGACCTCATGCATATATCAAAGGGAATAAGAAGTCACCAGGAGGCTCTAGCCTGTCCATCTTGTCTGTATAGCTTGTGAGATAATTACTGTGTTCATTCTAACTAATCCTGGACATTGGTGTGGCCTCTGCAGCCAGCCCGATGACAGAAAGACATTGCAGACATCACCTTACTTGATTTTTTCTTTCAAACACTGTTCTAAAGAGTCAGAAAAGGTATAAATATCTCTGTCTGAAAATCCAGAATTGAAGGCTTAAGGAGTCTGTGCTGTCTCTCAAGTCTGTGGAAGCAGGTATACAAGATGAACTTATATTCTTGTCTTGGCTTAGCCACCCATTTCTTTTGGTCGGTCATATTGCCCTGTTTAGGTTCTACTACCCATAGCCAACCACACATAAGCCATTCTGTGCTAGACAGCTGGAGGCAGGGTGAAGACTTAGGGGCATGAACTTACACAGGAAGAAGCCTAGTTGCATGGAGCTCAAAGACACTAGGAATGATAACAAAGCCAGTGTCCAGAGAAGCATTAGAAATATTCTCAAAAAGACAAAAGCAAGAGAAAAATTCTGTATTTATAAGGTGACCTTTCCTAATGCCAGGTCAAGACCCTCATCTACTTTTCTGTTCTCCTAGGAGTGTTATTAATTCATGATGGCCTGACAATCCCCCGTGATCAATTTAGTTTGTAATCATACCATCTTTGATAAGAGGCAAAGCCTAAGGGGAGGTATAGGAGGTGCCTTGGAAGGTAGAGAACATAATAGTAACAGCAAAGTGGATTAAGGGACTCTTCTTAGTGGTTGGCCCACACAGGTCTCCAGGCTTGAATTAATATGGTGGTTTGCCATGAATAACAGGAGCATGAAGACCCATCCTGAGGACACAAGGACTGGGGATAGGGCAAGCCAAAGGCTTGGGAGAGAAGGATGAATAGCAGTTTGCTTTAACAGTCAACTGACATTGGCCTGGCCATATCTGCAGGGACACTATGTTTTACTCTGTTGAAACATGACACAGTGAGCATTTCCAGCCATAAAAGCTCAGGAAAAAAGGACACCAACCCACCTGAATCCTAGGCCACTCATGGATCTGCTCTTCTTCATTCATTTCAGAGCACTTGGAATTTGATCTAGCTATTTCCCCCGGGGCTTTCTTTACACACAATTTCTCTCCAAGTGTCTCGTTTTCTTTCACTCTCTTTTGCTGTCAAATTCTGTGGAAAAAACTTCCCTCCTTCCCAAGGTACTCAGACCCTATGAGATGCTGGCAGTTTTTGCTCTAGAGGTTCCTGTATGTTTGTGACAGTTCCCTGGCACACTACCTGGTTGCCCAGTTGACAGTGCTAACTCCAGCACTAAAGGGGTGGACAGTCATTGTCTCTGAGCCACCCCTTTAATGGTGCTTGAAAATGTAGTGAAAATGTTACATTTTCAAAAAGGTCATCTACAAGGCTAGTATTAGAATTCACTACTAATTCTCCATCTGAGAGTAACTGGTGTATAATTATTCTACCAAGCTTTATGCATTTTGATATACCTGCTTGCTCAAATAAAGTACAAAACTCTTCATCCAGGGGTCAAATCTTCATTGGTGCGATCTCAGCGCTTACTGGTATATGCCATTTTAGAGGTAGTTGGTGAATATTATTAGTACATTTGGGCAACTGTTTGATTTTTATTGTTGCTGCTAAATGATGAAAAGGGGGAGGCAGTTGGGGACCAGTCATTCCCTCAGCAAAATGTTTGGGCTTGTGTTATTTGTTACAACACAAACGAGCTGGCATTTGGCTTATGGAATAAGTTGGAAATCTATAATTGTAAATTTGTACTGATTTAAATGAAATCAAAACTCAAAGTGTGAAACTATCCAAATAAATATAATTTTCCCCAAACTGCTTTGATATGAAAAGAGACTCTTTGGCATAGCTCCAATTAACTATGTGAGTCACCCAGACTGAAGCGAGAAGGCTCCATCCATCTGATTGTAAGTCTCTGCAAATAGCAGAGGCACTCGGAGCGTCTTGGCTGCTTCGTCTGCAATGGGGCATCTTCACAACCCAAGCAAACAGAATGAACTGATCCTGTCACTTGTTTAGCTCAGTTTCCAGGCTTTAAAGTCCCCCGAATCCATTTAGTGTACTGAAGAGATACTACACGAAACACATTCATCGGAAGTGAGTTTTATATCAAGTCTGCTTTTCTACAGAGCACATTTTCATCTTTGTGTCTGTGTAGGTTATGTGCATGTGTGTATATGTGTGTGTGTGTGTGTGTGTGTGCATGCAGATGCACCTATCTTGTGTGCTTTGGATGTCTGAGTTCAGTTTTGGGTGTCGTTAGTCATGAGCTGTCTGCATTTTTTTAAAACAGGAACTCTCACTGGGGCTCACTGATTATCAGTGAATCCCCGGGATCTGATGTTTCTGAACCCCTTCCTGGTTCTGGGTTTACCATACTGGCCTGTGTACATGGATACTGGGATCAAGCTTAAGTCCTCAGAGATGTACCGCAAGCACTTGGGTGACTGAACCTAACTTCCCAGGCCTACATATTTAATATATTCAAACATGATTAATATTTATTCACCACTGGTGGGTACCAGTCTACAGTTGTTAAGTGCAGTGTTACTTTTTCAAGTCTTTGTTTTGTAAAATGTGATGCTTCTGCCTCATATTCCTCCATCCTTGGCTGCCCCTGGTATTCCTACTTCCATTCATTGTATCACATATGTGCTACAAACTTAGCCTCCGAACAAACAGAAACGTCAGGGAGCTTGACAGAAAAAACAAATACACAAAGACCTAGGAGTTTTCTAGAACCTTCTCTCTTACTAAACATATAAACCCTCAGACTGAGAAATGAGATCTTGTGCAGTGTGTATCTTCTTACAAACAAGAAATAGGTTATTCACTTAGGTCAATTGGCAGAGGCAGTGGAGGCTGCTAAACACATCTGCCTACTCCAGACATGCAGCTAGCTCCAGATGTTTGCATAGACACAAGGCAGACCCAATGGGTTGGCTCATTTTCATGAAGTGAAGAATAGGATCCTAGTACATGCCAGAGCAAGATATTTCACTGTGAGTGTAATGTAAGAGGTAAGTGATTTGAAGGTATCCGCCCCTCATTATCTGAATGAAGGAACTTTTTCAGCACTGGGCATATATCAAATGTCTCCCAGCAAGATTACAGCTTCACTTACAGGAAGAACATGGTCTTTTTGCCCATGAGGTGATAAATTGTCTGTGCCAGCAACAGGGAAGACTTGGAGAGTGAATAAAGAAATGGCGCTAAGCATCTCTTAGGCATGTCATTAAAGGTCACATTCAATATAATTCATACGGAAAAGTGATGTCTGTGAGGTTTAAGGGAGAGGAACAGAGAGCAGTCACGCTCTTAGCACTGATTCAGGGAGGACTCCGCACTAGCTGTTCTCCTCATGGAACTCAGGCAAAGTAATGATTGGTACATATCACCCAGCGATACCCTGGGCATGGCAATGGTACTGATTATTTGTAGTTGGGAGGGTCTGAAATCTCTTTTAACCAGACGACTGAAGTTTAAATACAAACATCATTGAAGTCAAAATCAAAGAAACTAAAAGCTGGGCAAGTCTTACTTAGCTGCGGTTTTATTTGATAATTAAGGACTTCACACCATTGTCTTTCTTTTTTCTTTCTATTTTTTTTTTTTTTGGCCAGTTTTGTGAATATAAAGTCAGAGTTGTAACAAACGCCTTTCTGTGAGTGTCACTCTGCTGGGTAGGGAAGGACAGAGAGAGAGAGAGAGAGAGAGAGAGAGAGAGAGAGAGAGAGAGAGAATAAAGTACAACAAAAAAAGGAAACATTAATTGAACCAGAAGAATTCCTTTAGTTTTTCAAGACTCAAATGTCCACTGTGACCTTATAGTCAGGGAGTTAGGTTGGTAGAACGCGCAGAAGCCAAATGTGAGCTGGAAGCGTGCCAGTGCAAATGCACAGAGACGCTACTCAGAGAAGCATGGTTTCTGTGAGTAAATGCCAAGGCTGGCCCTGGGCTAATTGAAATGAGCAGCTGCATGGGTCACATAAGTATAAGAAGTGAACATTAGCAGGTGCTAAGGGCCACGGGCTCTCCTTTTGTCAATAGTGAAGTAAACAGGTGAAGCCCTTTGCTTATTGTCTGAAAATATAAAACTTCAGACTCCAGTTGAAATCAGCCCATGGCATTTCTGGCTTCTATCAATGAGGGTGGGGTGCCTGCAGCTTCCCCAATTCAAATCTGGGTAGTGACTTAAGACAAGAAGAAAATAGGCATTGAGTTTTCTCTCTCTCTCTCTCTCTCTCTCTCTCTCTCTCTCTCTCTCTCTCTCTGTATACTGATGTGATGATGTGATCCACTCTAAGGAGTTTCTCTTTAACCCTGGCATGAAGCTCAAGAGGACACAGTCGCTTAGAAACTTCTCCCTTGATGGACACTCTCCCTTCTACCATGCTTGGTTGGGTTTCATTAACTCTACTTAAACTAAGAAGTCTGATTTTGCAGCTTTGCTTTTTTGTGCTTGGTTTAACTGAAGAAAGTGTTGGTATATAAAGGAAAGGAGATAGGACTTTTTTTTTCCTTTTTCTTTTTTTCTTTTTGCCTGATTTGCCTACAGTTTGATGTCCAAGGAGATGTACAAAAAAAAAAAAAAAAAAAAAAAAAAAAAGATGAGGGTGTCAGTGGTTTATAGCAGCCTTCACTGTAGCCTTGGGGTTGAGGAATCCACATGGCCTGTAGCACCTTTGCACCAACCAGTGGGGCATACTCAGCTGCTGGTTTATCTCCTCTTAGAACAGGGGCCTCTGCTCTTCCAGGGACTGTATTACAAACAAAGCCTCACTTACCTCCAGGTACATTTTTTCCCGAATATTCTTTCTCAGCTCTTCAGCCTCTTCAGTATTTCATTGAATAATCTCGTCATGACCTCCTGTTCTGAAGACCCTAGCCAGCATTCCAGAACGGGAACCGGTGACTCAATTTACAGAGTCATTGAATAAACTTGAACTCCGCACCTAAGAGTGTGCCAGGTGGTATTCTGGATCCCCACTGAAGGATGCAAAGGCTATTCTTACCAGCCTCAGGAAAGCGAGTGAAGGCATGAGGGAAAGTGATGGGTGTGTGCCTGCATTAGCCTTGCAGTTCCCAGCAATTGCTCTCCAGCACACACTTAGCAGGGGAGTTGACACTTGCCAACCTGATTTAAAAAAAAAAAAAAATTGAAACAGTCTAACAAAGGGAGTAACATTAACAGGAATAGGGGGATCGCAGAGCATGCCTGTGGAGCAAAGAGGGAGCACTTCAGAGCGACTGACTGGAGCATATGTCAGGTTATGATGGAGGGAATGGAGGGAGGGGTCTGGAGAGATAGAAGGGACCATGCCTGTTCTTCCTTGGCACTGAAGAGCTCCTCAGCCTTTTATCCGAAAGGATCAAGGTATCAACTCAAATCAAGACAATCTTTAGCTTGCTGTTTTCTGGACTGATGGAATAGTAACATAAGATAAGCCAAAAGAATAACCATGAAGGACAAACCATGCAAAAGACAGTCTACGTATTACAAAGCAACCAACCTGGAAGCTTGGGGGCTCCCAGAGACTGAACCGCCAACCAAAGTCCATACATGGGCTGGACCTGGGCTGCCACCCCTCCCCTGCACATCTGTAGCAGATATGCAGCTCTGTCTTCATGAAGGTCCCCTAACAGTTGGAGGAGGGGCTGTCCATGACTCTGTTGCCTGCCCGTGGATCCTGTTCCTCTAACTGGACTGCCTTGTCTGGTCTCAGTGGGAGAGGATGTGCCTAGCCCTGCAGAGACTTGATGTGCCAGGATGTGTTGATACCCAGTAGGGGCTCTCCCCCCACTTCTCAGAGGAGAAGGTAAATGGAGATGGGGGAGGGGCTGTGTGAGGGAAGGACTGGAAGTAGGGGGGAATGCTATCAGGATCTGAAATGGATAAATAAATTAATGAGAAAAGGTTTGTATAGAAGAAAGTGATGTGATCTGAGAGGAGGGTTTGAGATTAAGATGCTGTTTATTTCGCCATGCTCTTCCTTAGGATTTGCTGGCTCTGTGCTCTTTCATAAAAATGTACATTTCTCTTCTCCACAAAGCCACAGGTTCAAGCCAAACCTCAGCAGTCAGTGCTTGCTGGATCCCCTATGGTAGGTACATTTCTGGTATGTGTTTCTTTTTTTTTTTTCTCCTGTATTTTTAGGGACTGGGGGTAGGAAGAGCGTCATGGTGTGGGCAAGGGTTGAGGCTTTTAAAAAAGACTGGCACTAATGTCCCTGTATCATATAGTACAGAGCTGCGAGTCTGCATCCCATGAGCACACATTCAGGCTCATGTTTAAGAGGGTTTGCCTTTTAATTTCTCTTCCCTTGATGGTTAGGACACAGCTGTTTGAATTTCTTTCTGAGTTATCATGCATATGACACTGTCTACTCTAGACCCTTCCTGTGTTCTTACTATTCATACTTTGAGAACTTTGACCTTTAATTTAGTTCTGGTCTCTTCTGTCCTTTCTGAGAACTCTCTTTCTGGGTCTCTTGTTTTTCAGTGGTTCAATGACTCTACATTGACCTGTTCTTTTGGTCTTCTTATTCCCTTAAATATCTCTTCTTATTAGCCTCTACCTAGTAACCTATTCTCCAGTATTAAAAATATACTTTTTCCATTTGCATGTGCTGTGCACATGTATGTATATGGTTGCATGCACTACTCTGACAGATGCCAAAGGCTGATATTGAGTGTTTCCCTTAATTACTCTCCACCTTATATTTTGAGGCAGGGTCTCTCGACTGGACCCAGAACTTGCTGGTTTGGAAGGCTTAACTATTCATCTTGCTCCAGGGAGGCCCTAGGGCTAGAATTACAAGTGGGCAAGCATACTCACCAAGCGTACTGAAACCCTAAAGTCTGGTACTCATGATTGCATAGCTAAATTTTACCCTATGAGTGATCTCTTTCGCCTCTAATCTTCAGTTTTTACCATATACTCTGTGAAAGCAGCTATTCAGATTCCACCCAGTGGACCTGCAACCCAAAACTGCATCTACTATGGTCATCAATTAATAACTAGCTCCCAAAACCATTAGCTATGGGCTTCATGTTTAATATACACAACTACTGACTAAATACAACCTGGAAAACATGTCTGGGGTCTGTAGTGATGCTTAGGAATTTGGGGGGATTTTCTGAGAACGCTAAAGAGTATTGCATGTATAGATGATTTGCTCAGTTGTATAGTATCTTTTTAACATGAGGGATATGGACACACACATTCATTTGTGGGAAGTAGGAGAGAATTAAGACACACCAATATTGTTTGAATTCCTTAGTACCATGCCAGACAATGTACCTGGTTCACAGAGCAACCGGATAGGTTGCCAATGGATTAGCAAACTTCATGAATCACAGTACATTTTTACCAGAAAAAAAAATGGCTCTTGATATATTGTCTACCAAACACCAACAATGTGTAGTCTGGTATTCATTAACAACAGATTCATGTATTCCACACCATGCTGTGGTGACTCCTGAGCCCCATAACTGAAAAAGTATGTGTGAGAAGCATAAGCAATGTTTTGAGGAAAGCCACCAAGATTATCTAAGTTTTAGAGAAGTGCAGTCTTTGAGGAAAGGTCAGGGGCTGCGGATTATTCTGGATGAAGAATGATTTTGGGATGATCTGTGAGTATTTTGAGTTTTCTCATTCAGGGAACAGTTTGTTAAGCACCTTATTTCTCTGTCACCACTAAAGGCTAAAAGTGAAGCAGAAAGGATTTAGGCCTGCAGGGAGAGGGGGCATGAGGAAGACCATCCAACTGTTCCATTCTGCAGCCTGGCTAGAACCTCAGGGCCTTGGTGCCTGCTCCTGAAGTTCTCCTGGGGACCAAGCACATAGGAGTTTCCTTCTTGTTGGCATGTGCTCCGTAGAATGATCTAGTTTCTTCTCAGAGATATTTAACTCAAAAGTGTTAAAGAAAAGTAATTCGTTCCATTTAGGGTTATTTTTTTGGTTCTGTTCCCTCCTGTAGTACAGGGGAACAAATCCAGAGTTTTTCAGTGTCTAGGGGAAGCTCTACACACTTTCAATCTCCTCATGCCTTGAATTTTGTACTCAGATGTTGGGCCTTATTCAGCCAGATACTGAGGCCTAGTGAGGAAGCCCGAGCCTTTGCTTCAGTTTAGAGACCTATCATGCTCGCTTCTGTACTGGAGTGACCCAGCACGACCAGCTTAAGCCTGTCTTTGCCTAGCTACCACTGATGTAGAATAACTTTATTGGCCCTGCCAGTCACCCCACCCTTCCCCGCCGCCTATGTCATCTTACCTCACCAAAAATCCCCACCTCCTTCCTCAACCTCCTTCCTATATAAACACAAGACTGATGGAATAAAATGAGTTCCTGTTTTGACAGACTCCCAGCCCGGGTGTGTTTGTTTTAGGCTGTACAGTCACCTTCCAGCTCAGCCCCAGAGAGACTCGGCTGGGCAGAGTTCTCTCCTCTCGCCTGGACCTGCTGGCAGAGAGCCGACACTCAGAAGCAAAATGATAGTCATCAATAACCTTGATACTAGAGTCTATTGTTGTATTTCATGTTGTGAAAAGAAAAACAGGATGGACACAGGAAAGGAAATGTCCAGAATTGTCAATTTCATTACTTGTAGTTGCATAGTCCTTTCTTTCTTTCTTTTTTTTTTCTTTTGAATCATTATTATTTTTTTAAATTTTATTCACTTTACATCCTGATCTCTACCCCTCTATGTCTCCCCCTCACAAAGACTCTCCCCATCTCCCCTTCTCCTCCAAGAGGATGCAGTCCCCCTGGGTATCCCACTACCCTAGCACATCAAGTTATTGCAGGGCTAGGCGCATCCTCTCCCACTAAGACCAGTCCAGGCAACCCAGGTGGGGGACCATATTCCACAGACAGGCAACAGCTTTAGGGATAGCTTCTGTTCCAGTTGTTGGGGGACTCACATAAAGAATGAACTTCATGTCTGCTCTTTGTTTGGTGGTTCAGGCTCTGAAAGCCACCAAGGTTAGTTGATTCTCTTTGCCTCTCATTCTGTGGAGGTCCTATCCTCTTGGGGGCCCTCAATCCTTCCTCCAACTCTTCCATAAAAATCCCCAAGCTCCATGCAATGTTTGGTGGTGGGTCTCTGCATCTGTTTCAGTCATCCCCTGGTGGGGGGTAAGGGCTCTCAGAGGAGAGTTAAGGACACCAACCCACCGACAAAACTTTCCACCCAAAGTTGTCCTGTCTAAAAGAAATGCAGGGACAAAGATGGAACAGTGAGTGAAGGAATGGCCAACCAATAACTGGCACAACTTGAAACCCATCCTATAAGCCAACACCAGTCCCTGACACTATTAATGACACTCTGTTATGCTTACAGATAGGACCCTAGCACAACTGTCCTCTTAGAGACTCTGGCCAAAACAGAATTGGATACCCATAGCCAAACGTTGGACAGAGGTCTGAGACTTTTATGGAAGGGTTGGGGGAAGGATTGAAGACCCTGAAGGGGTTGGGAACTCCATAAGCAGACCAACAGAGTCAACAAAGCCAAACTTCTCAGAAACTGAGCCACCAACATACGTGGCTGGAAACAGGCCCCTGACACATATTTAGCAGATGTGCAACTCAGTCTCCATGTAGTCCCCCAACACCTGAAGATGAGTCTATCCTTTAAACTGAAGCCTGACTATGGTATCCGACCCTCCAATAAGGCTGCCTTGTCTGACCTCAGTGGGAGAGGCAACCCTCTCAGAGAGAAGAGGACGGGATGGGGGAAGATCTCTGTGAGGGGGGCATCATTTTATATATATATATATATATATATATATATATATTTATAGTTATAGTTATAGTTATAGTTATAGTTATAGTTATAGTTATAGTTATATATAGTTATAGTTTTATAGGAGGCAAGCAGATGGAGAAAGCACAGGTATGAGAAGGGATGGGGAAAATTGGGGAGGTTGGGATCAGGTCACAGGAGAGAGGATCAGAGAGAGGGTCAAAGGGCCAGGAGAATGAATGGAAATTTGCAGCTGGCCTGAGTGGGGAAGGTGAGACCTGAGATGGGGCAGACTCCCAGGAATTGATGGGAGTGATCTTAGCTGAGATTCAAAACAGTGGAGATAAGGAACCCAAAGAGCCAGACAGGAGCTCCAGTGGGGCAATAGTCGCACCAACTCACCAACCAAACTTTCCACCTACAATTTATCCTGACTAGAAGAAATTCAGAGAAGGGGGATGGAGCAGAGACTGGGGAATGGCCAACCGCTAACCAGCCCTTTTTGAGACCCATCCCATGGGCAAGCCCCAATCCTTGACACTATTAATGATTCTCTGTAATGCTTACAGACAGGAGCCTAGCATAGTCTTTTCAGAAGAAGAGGTATTTAGTTTTATTTTATGTGTATGGGTGTTTTTTTTTCTTCTGCATGTGTGTTTGTGTGTACCACATGTGTGTTTGGCACCTGTAGAAGCCACAAGAAGGCGATGGATGCCCTCAGACCAGAGTTACAGAAGACTGTAGCCACCGCCTCGGTGCTAGGCATCAGGTCTAGGTTTTTGACTAAATATGTGCCCTCCAGCCCACTTCATATGAAAGAAATGGTTTGGAAAAAAAAAAGCAAAAGAAAAGTTGTTGATTGTCATCAAGTACTGATAGAAATACTGATAATTCTGAGTGGAATTCTTTCTAGATGCTAAATACACAAGCAATCTTGAAATGATGCCACAGCTAAAGTTAATAAGGTGAGGTAACAAACATTCCTGATCTTTTAAAAAATATTTTAACTTTATTGCTTCTCATCCATTTCAGATTTAACAGTTTAAATAACACATTTTTTTTTCATTTATGAAAGTAAGATCTTTTCTGCAATTCCAATTATTTGTTCAAGAAATAAAGTTTGAAGAGTGGGAGGGATTGCCTTTACCACTCAATTGCACAAATATCTAATTTCCTTAGGTTCCTGAGTATGAGTTTGCTGTTAAAGTATAAATAGTTTTGTTTCCAACTTCTATCTAAAGGCAATTTAAAAGCAATGAGTCTAAAAATCCTTTATTTTTAAAACTGCCATCTTCTCCTGAATTGACTTCTTGCCCAGTGTCTCTGAAATTTCTTTTCTCCATGGGTCCCCCATACAAGAGAATTTCACATCCTCCAGCTCCTCCTGAGCATCAGCTGCTCCCCATGCTCCGTGGGTTTCCCATACAAGGGCATTTCTCATCCTCCAGCTCCTCCTGAGCATCAGCTGCTCCCCCAACCTCCACCCAAGCCTTCCAAGGGCACCTGAACTAAACCTCATGAAGTAAACTGATAGGTCCTCAGGTCTTCCCAGCTTTGCCATCCTTAGAGGTTCCCCCCTCTTCTGTGTAAATGGTCTCCACATTTACTGGAATTAAATTTACAGAGTCGAGATATCTGACACACACACACACACACACACACACACACACAAGCATGCACACATACAAACACACATATATGCACAGAGACACACAGAGACACACACACATACACATAGACACACAGAGATACATACATACACAGAGACAGACACATAGAGACACAGACACAGAGATACACACACACACACACACACACACACACACACACTTCTGTAGTTAGACATGCTTTGTCCCCCAATGACTCCTCAAAAGTTTGTCTGTAGGACGATGGTAATAAGGAAATAAACTTTTAAGACAATTTAGTGAAAGATCACAGGATCCCCTCCATACATGTTCTTTCTTTCTATTCCTCTCCCTTCCTTTCTTTCTCTGGTTTTCTGTCTCTTGTGATGTGGTCTGTGTGCCACCTGGGTTCCATAGTGCCACTTACCATGCATGCAATGTTCACAAGAGCCTGTGGTATGATATTCATAAACGTTTCTCTTTCTTTATAAACTATTCATTTACTTTTAGTTTATGTGTGAGAGTGGTTTGCTTGGATGTATGTACATGTAGCACATTCATCTGCGGTGTCTATGGTGGTCAGAAGAGAGTATTGGATCCCCTGGAACTGGGGGTCTTGCTGGTGTTAGACTTCCATGTGAGTTCTGGATACTGAACCTAGATACTCTGCAAGATCAGTAAGTGCCCTTAACTGCTAAGCAATCACTGCATCCCCAAATCTCCATATCTCAGGTATTTCATTATAGTAACAGAAAACAACACACACACACAGATACACAGACACACACCACACACCACACACCACACACAGACACACAGACACACAGACACACACAGACACACAGATACACACCACACACACACACACAAACGCACACACACACGCGTGTGCGCACACACACACTTTTAAAGTGTTACACAGTTAGCTATTCCTATACTATATGCTAAGGAAGACCTTTTACATGTCTGGGTGTTTTCCCTGAATGTATATCTGAGCAATACGTGTGTCTGGTTCTGGCAGAGGCAAGAAGAATGTGTCAGTTCCCCTAGAACTAGAGTTACAGATGGTTGTAAGCTGTCATGTGGGTTTCGGAACCAAAGCTGGGTCTTCTTGGAAGAAAAGCTTGTGCTCTAAACCTCTGAGCTGTATTCCAACCCTCACCATTGTGGGTTAGTGCACAACTCCTTTACATTCTAGTTGGATTTTTTAACCTACACTCTCTCTCTTTACTCCAGAATATCTGTTCATACCTGTCGTGCCATGAAGATAGGTCTGCCTCATCTTTCTGAGTTCTAGGAGCTACATAAAGATTAAAAAAAAGTTCTATGTATCTTGGCGCTTTCCTGTTTTTTCTTTGTGCTAACAAACTCATCTCTGTAGGTCCCTGGATTTCCACAGCGATCACTGTATAGAGAGCACTGAATAAGTGTTCCCAGGAGCATGGAAGAGAATGCTCTTGAGATAATGCCTTGGGAGTTAGTTAATTATTAATGTAACCTTTTTACAGTCAGGAGAACCTATAGCACTTTGAACATGGGCAGATTGAAGTAGAAGATTGGCCTGAAAGCTAGTTAAGAAATGGAAGTTTCTTAAGAAGCATATGAACGAAACCAGAATTTGGTTCCATGACCAAATAAAATCAAGTTAATGAATTTCACAAACTTGTTATATAATTTAAGTGTATATCTACATACTGGAGGGGGAAAACAAAAGGATATGGAAGCCTTTACTTTTCTTGGTAAAATAATTATTTTTAAATTCAACTTCATGTCGAACACCACCACTATGTTTTTACTTAAAAAGTAGAAAGGTAAAAATCCAACTAAATTGCTGGCTTTTGATAGCATATTTACATCAATACAATAAATATTTTATTTGATCAGTTTCTCCCAAAGGACCAGAGGAAACCTTACAGATGAAGAATGATCTTCAGTAGGATCTTCAGAGAGGACTTGGGGAGGGCCTGGAGAGGCTCCCTCCATCCACAGCATGCCTGACATTATCTCCTCAAGGTGAAATAACCTTGAAGGCCTGACATTTGCACAATGGCTTTCTCTCTGATCTGTCTGTAGTTCCAACTAATGACTTGAAAATACCTTGGCTGTTTTTTGAATCCTTCTTTCTATGCTGTTTTATGACAGTCTAATAAAACCTCAGCCTTCTCCAATGACCACAGGTAAAATTAGATAAATTATAATATTCTAATCTTCAGTGCTTAATTGATGTTGAGTCAGGGCAGGCTCTCAGGGTTCTGTAAGATGAGAGTGAAGCCACAGACCCTGGAAATTTCACCTTCATGCTGTCTCGCTAGAAGATTAGGGTTCCCCTGTGATTCCGGAGAAGCAATTAGGAGAGGTGTAGCAGTAATACAGTTGTGAGAACAACAACTCAAAACTTCCTTCTTCAAATCAGCCTTGGGTACACATCCGAAATGTATTCACATGTTTTCCCAGGTTTCTGTAAGCCACGTGTACCATTCATGGGGTTTCTGGCTAGATGTAACAGAAACTCAGTCAAAGAGCAAGAGGTAGGCCTGACAAGGGGCAGAATGTCCAGAGGTGAGCTGCATGTGAATGAACAAGGCAGCTCAAGGCTTGCCCTGTACTGGTACTCCCACAATTCCAACAGTGTTCCAGTATTTGTCAGATCATAGTTTTATCCCCTTGCTCAACTAGGTTGCAGATGGTGTGTGCACTTAACTTCCATGTGCACCCCAATCAAGAAGAAAGAAAGAAAGAGAGAAAGAAAGAAAGAAAGAAAGAAAGGAGAGAGAGAGAGAGAGAGAGAGAGAGAGA
>NC_034591.1:153240195-153262695 GCF_900095145.1 Mus pahari
AAGGAAGGAAGGAAGGAAGGAAGGAAGGAAGGAAGGAAGGAAGGAAGGAAGGAAGGAAGGAAGGAAGGCAGACCAAGGAGACAGGGAGAGAAGAGTTATAACGCACATGATAAATGTGCAGAATGTCTCCAGTGATTGCTGTGGATTTCCATCTACTACAGGGGTATCAAATATCTATATCAAGATTCAGCACAGTCCTATGACATGATTTTTTCCCCCTTGGGCATGCTCCATGGGCTGGTGGTAAGAATGATGGATGAACAGGTATTGAATGAAATGAAAAGGCCTGCTATTCTGTTTATTAACATTTATTTCTGTTATATTTTCCTCAGACACTCAATCCTTTAAACTCAGACTTATTTATTTGTTTGGTGTGGTGCCCATGTAGAGGTCAGAGGATAATTCCTTAGCAGTTGGTTCTCTCCGTCCACCTTGTTTGAGGCATGGTTTTTATGTTATTTCTTCGCTGTGTATTTTAAGCTTCTGGCTGATTCTCCTGTCTCCTTCCATATCACCACAGAAGTGCTGGGATTACAGAAGCCGCCATCACATCCTTTCCTATGGGTTCTAAACTCAAGCTGTCCAGCTTGAGTGGCAAATGTTTTTAGTTGTTGCGTCATCTCTACAACCCTGGAATGACAGAAAGCTTGTGTTCCTTCCTATATCTTCCCCACTTCTGCTTACACATTAACTATAATGTGTTACATTTGACCCATCTCTCTTTCCCCTGTTATATTCAAGCAACTATCATGTTTATTAAAAATGTGCTTCTAGGGGACCCCCTACACATATTATTGAGATGCAGCCTTGTGTAGCCCAGGCTAGCTTTTATTCTTATATAGCAAATGATGCACTAGACCTTCCAATCCATGGGCCTTTACTTCCTGAGAACTGATATCATAAGCAGGAACCCCCATGCCCAGTGTTCTGTAATTCTAGGGCTTACATGCTAGGGCTTGCTTCTTGTTTTTGTATTCTCCAACAGCTGCTGTGCTGACAGGGTGCTTACAGCTTTCACTGGTTTTTATGAAGCCCCCTTGAGAAGACCACAAACACCCCATAGTCTACCATGCACATTTCAGTTGGAGCAAATTTTTCTGAAATTGGACATCATTTGTTATGCTGTCCTTTGAAAATATTTTGAAAGTTTCGTTCTATGTATGTTCAAGGTCATACATAGAACAAATGTGTGTGTGTGTGTGTGTGTGTGTGTGTGTGTGTGTAGAAACATGCCTACAGAAGCCATGTGTATGTGTGGGATCCCTTGAAGCTGGAGTTACATGCAGTTGTGAGCATCCAGATTTGGGCATTAGGAACTGAACTTGGGTCTTCTGTAAGCACAACAAGAGCTCTTAGCAGCAGACTCACTGTTTCAGTCCCAATTACAAAACCTTTTATAGCTTCCTACCCAGAAGGTTAATAAACCATTATGAAACCAACTCCCTTGTGGCAATAAATTAGTGGTAGTCTCTGTAAATCACTCGTATCCCTTCATCTCCAGAGAACTCTTCAAGACTGATTGCAAATCTCTACCTTGGAGCCTTTTCACACAGTAGGAATTTGTGTTGGTTGTCTTTCTTGCAGTTCTGACAAAATACCTGACAAAGATGCCAGTTAAGGAAGAGTGACTTTGTTTGGGCTCACAGTTAAAGGGGAAACCAGTCCATCATGCTCCCAGTTAAGGGGGAGGCCAGTCCATCATGGCTTGCAGTTAAAGGCGAAACCAGTCCATCATGGCTCTCAGTTAAAGGGGAGGCCAGTCCATCATGGCTTGCAATTAAAGGGGAAACCAGTCCATTATGGCTCACAGTTAAAGGGGAAGCCAGTCCACCATGTCCGAGAAGGAATGGCGGTGTCAGGTGGGAGAGAGTGGTCAGTCTTTCTGCTCAGTTCTCTTTCTCATTTTTACATAGTCTGGAATCCCAGCACATAGATTGGTGAGGTCCACATTAGGCAGGTCTTCCATTCTCAGCTTGTCTCCTAGGTGATCAAGGTCCTATTGAGTGGACAATCAACCTTAATTATCACAGTACAGAGCTATGGACCTGGTCATTATTTTATTCCTTTTGCTAAATACTAGAAACAGAAATTGCACCGATAAAAATCCTTGGCTCGAGTATGAGAACTCAAAAGCAAAAAAATAAAAACAAAATTACCCTACATGTTTGAGACCTGAAGAAGCCAATAAAGAGAGAGAGAGGGGAGAAAGAGAGAGAGAGAGAGAGAGAGAGAGAGAGAGAGAGAGAGAGAGACTTACATCTCAGATCTAAGACTGTTTTCAGAGTCTCCAAACTTAATTTCCATTTTGGAATTTAGTATTTCCTGTAGAAGGGATTCTCTAACCTTCTGCCTGTGTGGTCTTATGCATTGTTATTTCTAACTCACATCTGTCTTGTGGAATACAAGCAGATAGCACTTAAGAATCTCAGGGAGGGATGGGTAGTAACACTGTAAATGATGGTACCAGGCATTGCAGTGACTCTCATCCTGGGGACCCAGGCATTCAAGCATCAGTGAAGCACTGTGACTCAGACACTGCTAACTTCATTCTACAGATGACAAACTTACCATTGGAATTATTCACATTTTGTGTGTAAGATTCTTATGTGTCTTCTGTTTAAGCTGAGGCTTTGATTTTTTTTTATTTTATTATTTTATTTTTTAATGTTTTTTATTATTTATTTACTTTATTTACTTTTCAAATGCTATCCTGAAAGTTCCCTATACCTTCCCCCTGCCCCTGCTCCCGAACCCACCCACTCCGACTTCTTGGCCCTGACATTCCCCTGTGCTGGGTCATATAAAATTTGCAAGACCAAGGGACCTCTCTTCCCAATGATGGGCAACTAGGCCATCTTTTGCTACATAAGCAGCTAGAGACAGGAGCTCAGGGGGTACTGGTTAGTTCATATTGTTGTTCCACCTACAGGGTTGCAGCCCCCTTCAGCTCCTTAGGTAGAGGCTTTGATTTTTAAAAAGAGATGCTTATTTGTTTGTTTTTAAAAGTGGATTTGGGGGGATTAAAATATAAGCTCTCATTGGAATGAATAAGACTATATTTTGAGGCTATCAAGAAGGCTCAGCCAGTAAGGTTTCTTGTGGCCAAACATGAGTGATGACCTTAGTCTGATCCCTGGAACCCACAGCTTGAAAGAAAAGAGGAAAGAGTTGCCCGCATGGTGTCTTCAACATAATTAAAAAAAATTAACCTCTACACATACTCTGTGGCATGTAAGTAAATACACACATGCACACACACACATACACACACACACATATGCGTGCACACATACACACTCTACAATGTAATTCTAAAATGTAAATTATCTTGAGTTAAGCAATAATCAATTTTACCTAAAAATGATGAAGGTTCTCATAAACTGGTAAAAGCATAGCACTCGTGTGAACTTGTCAAACACCTTGGAGAAAGAGTGAAAAATCCTCACGTGGAGGGTCTCATTTTCCGTTCTTGTTTTCTTCCTTTTTTTTCTATGATAATCTTCTCAGTATCCAGCTAACACTGTTCAACATCAGTGCAACCTCAGTGCAAATGGTTTCTTCTCTTACTATTTTATTTTATTTTTCCAATTTTAAAATCAGGATCAGATTAATGACCTCAACAGTCCTATATCCCCTAAAGAAATAGAAGCATTCATTAATGGTCTCCCAACCACACAAAGCCCTTGCTATTTTATAAGCTATGAGATTATCTTCTGTAACTTTCAGATTCAGCTCTCTTTGCTCTAAGTGCTCACCCTTCTGGCCCTGCACCCCTCTACTCTGTGCCCTTTGCAAAGACATCTTGTGTCTTTGGTTCCTTGGTTTTCTGAAGGCACTGTATTTTAAAACAAACTTTTTGACTGAGATCTAAATAAGAATCCTGTGTGGAACCCCACCACCATCACCACCACACAAATACTTGGAGATAATTGTTACTGAATGTACCTACATTGTATCTAGGTCTTTGAAATTGTAGAAACTGTGTTTTTAAAACAATGAATATAAAAGTTGTTACATGGAATGGGATACCAGTCCTGTTTCTTCTACTGAGTGTATATTTATCCACACAGTAAAAAAAAAAATTACATTTTGTCTCCTTTTTATAAGAAGTGTATGCATTTTCTTTTTCTTCCAGTCCTTTCCTTTTCCTTTTTTTGTTTTTGTTTTTTTTTCTTTTTCTTTCTTTTTTTTTTCTTTTTTTTCTTTTTTTTTTGGTTTTGGTTTTTTTTTTTTTTTTTTTTGACACTGTCTCTTGAGTACTGTGTTAAAAGGCAAGTGACACAATACCTAGCCCTTGTCTTCATTTTTAAGTAGAAAAGATTGCAGGTAGAGAATTGTTAACTCATAGGGTACTAAGAACATGCCTGGTAATGCATGGTAATCAATGCAATGGTCCAATAATTTGTGGGAGAAGAGGGAATCACAAAATGTCCTAATAGGAAATTTGACTGCATAGTTTCTAGTCTTTATTTCTTAGGGGATAAAAATCTCTAAATGTTCTCGTACCTTCTAGTGAGATACTAAAATGGCATCATAAGACTCCAACAATGTGAACACACATATCAATTTGGGAGGAAGAGGCAATGGGTCACAGGAAATTATAACCCATGGAAACGATTTGAACTTTAAAATATTCTAGAGAATGTAACAGGGAAAATTTGGCCACTGCATTATTTTTCAGTTTAATGTCTGAGTTTGAATCATTTAGGGCACAACATTTCTGGTGACTCAGATGGCATCTGTGCAGTCAACATAGGTCCTCTAGTGATCTCTCCTTGAAACTGAACTCTAACACTTTAAACGTCTTCCAGTTAATGAACCCTCTGCAAGGTCAGAAGAAAAGTGTAGATATGTTCATTTAAATTGCTGATATTTGCTATGGCTTTAAATGCAGAGACACATTTCTTACCTCATTGTGAAATTTTTTGTCTGATTTTTGTTCACAAAAATCTTGAAATGTTTAGAATTGGACTAAGATTCTGATCAAGCTATACATGGCCAAGGTTGACTTATTACATTTTCAGGGTTTGTTTTGTAAGATGCAAAGAGGCCTACAAAAGTGTTGAAAAGTTGAATTTTGTAAAATTTTATTTTTAATAAATCGAGAATGAAAAATAGTACCAAGCATATTCCATGCATCAAATGCTCTCAAACAGAATATATATACATATTTAATTACATATTGTATATATATATATATATATATATATATATACATATACATATACTTGGCATAAAGCTAATCATGGCAGTGCACCTGTGTGTGTATTTGTGTGTGTGTATGAATACATGTATGTGTGTAAATATGTGCATGTGTGTATGAGTGTGTTCTATTTAGGTGAGCATCTCTGTGTGTGTGTGTGTGTGTGTGTGTGTATGTGTGTGTGTGTGTGTGTGTGTGTGTTTTCATAAAGTTATCTAGCTCTTTGCAACAGAACTCTCTATTTTGCACACACATTTTCTCACCACCAGTCACTAGCTGCCTCAGATCTAATTCTATGACTTCTGGTGTCTGCTTCTCTCCACACTAAACCGCAGGTCCCTTAAGAAATGCTCAGGAATTGTCTCTTGAGGAAGGATTGAGACAGTCTGCCAAATTCTGCCTGTGAAAGCTATGTGTCTGTCTGTCTGTCTGTCTTCCTTCAATCCTTTAAAGATTTACTTATTCCCTTTCTTTATATGTATATATGTTTATCTCCATGAGTTTATGTCTACCACTTCCTTCAATGGCCCAAGGAGGCTAGAAGGGGGTATCACCAGATTCTCTGGAACTGGCGGTGTTGGTGGTTCTCAGCCATCCTCTGGGTCATCTGCAAGAGCAGTACGTGATATGAACCATGGAGCCATCTCTCCAGTTTTGGAAAATATGCATCTCAATTTAATCATGTTTCTCTGTGACCATAAAAGCTCTAATCCCTTTCGTTTAAGCTCTTATGCCCAAACCGTGGAATATGCATGAAGCTCAAGTTCCTAGTAGAATCGCTCAATCTCCAGTATGACTGACAGGTTCAAAGTGACTCCACTGTGTGGTCCTGAGTGTAGGGGTGGCAGGCAGCAGGTACGTGGTAGAGTGGAAGCTGGAGTGCCTTATCAGGGCTCTCTGTGTAGTAACATGGACATTTGAGTAAGGCATTTTCTCTGGGTAATGAGTACCAATCCACTATGATCTCTGCTGATCATCTGCAGTTTGCTTTTGCAGTTCTGAGACAACATCCTTAGCTGCTTGGTATCAGCCTAGACCCAGCATCCTTAGAGCTTCTGTGGTTCAAACCTAGCTTGACCCATGTTGCTATTCCAGAGAATCTCACATCACATCTTGTGTTGCAAAGGTCCATGAAGCATGAAATAATTGGTATAGACTGAGCCACATTTTACAATTTCTCAGACAGGGATAGTTATATTTTACTGTAGCATGTTTATTTGGGTACACAAAGTAGCTCCTTTCTTTCAACAGTTACTCTTGACCTAGGCAGCCCTCTTGTTCTCCATAGCACTCTGCTAAGTGGCCCTCTATTCTTGATGTGGGGGCTCTACATGTTCAAACAAAGCCTTTATATACTTTTTGAAAGAATTTCCAAAGAGACAACTACTTGAAAAAAATATGATCCTTCTTGCTCTAAATCTCTCCTCCTCCTCCTCCTCCTCCTCCTCCTCCTCCTCCTCCTCCTCCTCCTCCTCCTCTTCCTCCTCTTCCCTGATCCTGATTCTCTCTCCTCCCTTCTCCTCCTCTTTTTTTGTTTGTTTCTGCTTCCTATTCTTTTGGTTTTGTTAAGGATATAGTCTCACATAGCCTGGGCTACACTCAAATTTACTGTGTAACCAATGATGACTTGTGGAAGTTGTGATACTTTTACATCCACCTAGAATGTGGTTGCAGGTGTGTACCACCATGGCCTGTTTATGAAGTTCTGACAGTTGATCCTAAGACTTGGTGCATACTGGATAGACATTCTACCAACTGAGCTGTAGCCCCAAGCCTCCACTTTTTCCCTTAATGACAACATTAATTCTGGAATGTTTGAAAATTTTGCTCATATATAGCCACTTGGGAGCTCTTGGTTACGTCTAGAGGCTGCAAATACAGTAATGATAATGATAACAATAAGATAGTAACTTCCACCTGGAAAGTGAAAGTGGTCAAGGAATCTACATCCAGAAACCCTGTTGTACGCCTCAGGGCCTCTAATTAGGAGCTCTGGGTCATCTCATTACTTGACCCTGAGCAAATCTGGTGTGGCACCAAGTACCTGCATGCTTGGATAACACTGAAAGAACCAATCTTAAAGTAATAAGTGAACAAATATTTTACAAATCATTAAAGCTAGCATCATAGTATTTATGTCACACAGCTGGAGGTTGCAGAAAGCCATCTGGTTCATGCTGTTGCTCAGTAAATGTTTCTCTCTGATGAAGAGCTCTTCAATGGCATCATAAGACAATGTTGTATGTCATAAATAGACTTGTTCCCTGTTTTCTGATGTCTCTGGATCTTCTCTTTTCTTTGTACTGTGCCCACTCAATCTGGTTTAGCTAGTGGCAGCCACCTTGTCCATAAAACCCAAACATCCTTTTATTAGCTCTGCCATACCAATTTCATGAGTGCGTAACTCCTTGGACCAGAATACCAACTGTGTAAAAAAGAGTGATGAATTATATAGTTCAGTTCTGATTGCAGTGATCTGAGCCAAATAGAAAGCACAGATGATGCGGGTGACTCGGGCCTTACAGTTTGCACAGATGATGCAGGCGACTCGGGCCTTACAGTTTTGTGCATAACGTGGTCTGGATGCTTCAAACAGGAATATCTTTGAATTTAACATTTTTTTCCTCCTTTCACAAAACAAGGTTCTTTTAATTAAAAACATTTTTTAAAAGTTCAGTATGTGTAACTGTTAACACCTGCTATGTGTTACCAACAGATGTTTCTCACTTACCTAGGGGAACTGTTGTAATTATTCTGTAAGCATACTGGAATGGCATTTACCAAGATGCCTGAGAAAGTTTTGTTTGTGACTTTGTAGCATATTTGGTTGATCTATTCTTTTTTCCCCTATTTCTTTTTTGTTATCAAAAATTCCACCTTGACCCAACTAAGGAAAAGCATTAGAAAACATTTCTAAATCTGGTATTGGGAGTGCATATATTAGTTGTGTGGATCTATTATTGAAATTAAATCTCATATGTGAAAATGCATTGTAAGACTCATCCGTAAGTGTCTTAAGAGCTAACCCAGACTGTGTAAAGTATGGAAGCCCCAAGTCTTCATTTTAGATGCAAAACTGCATTTTTTTCTTTTACAAAGATAACATTCTTCTAAGAGCCTGGCTTCAAAGAAAACTGTACTGAAAATGAACGCTCTTTATTTTTTCCCTGGTCTTACAAGAAGCAGGCACTCTCAATTCTTCATTTATGATACTAATCACATAATTATCTACAGGCATGTGCTAAATATGAAACTGGTTTCAGCCAAATAATGGCCCAATTGCAAACAATGAATAAGGAGAGAGAGCTCCATTCATAACCACTGTTTCAACCGAGCTCAGTAGTAATCAAAGCAATCTGAGGGTGACTCATTAATTAATTGATGTTCTTTTTTTATTATGTGCTATTGAGTTAATGAGTAATTCGGGTGAGATAATTCTCTGAACACATCGATTACTTGAGATATTTTCTGAGTCTTTCACACCAATGACATGCTGAGCCGTTAGAAGAAGCGATTCATATTTGTGTGCTCATTATGGGTAAGTTGAAAATGAGTGCTAACTCTCAAAGAGACATATTTAAAGGACAGGTACCAGAGGTCTCTCTCTTTGTGTTGGTAGGAAACCAGGTACACAAGGCAAGGCCTGACACACAGTAGGCATTCAGTAAAATCCAAATGAAATAGTGACTCACTCAATCCTTTGTTTCCTACAACCTTGAATCAAGTTAAAAAAAATCACATGTTAAAAAAAATAAACCATGCATGACAGTATTTTTTAAGAAAAAGTAATGAGGCTTTTGCTTAAATTGTGTTCTGTGTTAATGGCCTATTACAATAAACATGCAGATTGTTTTTGCAACTCACTGAAATGAACACTAAGCGTGTTTGGCCTCCATCATTTCTGTGAAACAGTTTAAGTGACGATTCAAAGAGTGATCTACCTAACGTGATAGTTAAAAGAGAACTGTCTGCGGATGAGTGTCTTACCAGAAATTCCGTTTTCACCTCCCTGTTTCAATTTAGGTGCCACGTGGCTTCCTTGAAAACAGTGTTTAGTGGAGCTTTTGGTTTTCATTCCCTTTGTAGAGAATTTGAAATCTGTCTGCTGACAGCAACACAGTCACTTTCAGCAAGGTCACTAAAAATATATGGAAATGCACAAAAATCATAGCCAGCAATTCATTCTGGACAATTTTATTTATTTCTCACAAAAGTACAATGGCAGAAAGATCTTCAGGAATCTTCAGCAGTCTCATTGGAAAGGAGCAGCTGGTAGGGCTTCCTCAGGCTTATTGGGATTTAGGTTTAGAAAGGGATGCAAGTTGCATTTTCCCATGGACAACACATGCTTTCTTCAGACCACCTTTGTCTTTGCCAGTTAAGTGCAGTCAACAGTGATTGATTGAAAACGAATCCAAAATTTTTAAAAAATAAATGAATAAAAGAGTCCAGATCTTTATTAAGCAAGATGAAAGTGAAGTTACAAACACTGGTCGTCTCTTAAGCTGAGCAAGCTGGTGGGATGGGGTTGCCTGGTCCCTCATCAGAAGCAGCCTGCAGGGATGCCGGCCAGGAGGAAAGCTTTCCCAGCCTGAGAAATTGAGACTCTGTGGCAGGCTTCTGACCACAGCATCAGATACTATGACACAAGGGCTGCACAACACAAAGAGAAGAATTGAAGAAAAATCAGGGTAGATCTCAGGAAAACTACCTTGATGCATCAGGTCAAAAAGGAAAAAAAAAAATGCTACTAACTGTGGCCAAGTAGCTGGAAAACACCTTACAGCTGGAAAATTACCCTTTTTCTTGGTTCACAATTTCATGGAGATTACATATAATCAGAAAAGATTAAGGCTTTAGCTTTTAATCCAGGTAAACAATTTGCCCCCAAATTAAGCCAAAGCAGTGTAGACCCTGTTTGGTTTGGAGAAGGCAAGGATAGCTGAAGAGCTTTCAAAAACTGTGAAAAGTTGTTTCCCTGCTGACACATGTTTTGACCTGTCAGAGACAATACGAAAACCCATTTTGATGGGAAAAACTGAGGATCATTTGAAAAATATGTGGACAGATTTATGTAAACCTTTACAAATATTAGCAGGAGCTAGCAGAGCTGTGTATTAGAAACTACATCTTGCTTGCATCTTTCCCTGCCTTTGCTGTGTCTTCTCTCTTCCAGTTTTTGTTTTGTGTGTTTTACTGTCATAGCTCATGACAAAGCAAGCTTGTGGGGCTGAGAGAGCAGTGTGGAGCGGCTCGTGGAACACAGGTGGACAGCTTTGCAATTCTTCATTCTACCTCGAACTTGGGTCACCTGGGAGTGTCACACTCTTCGCAATGAAGCATTTACAAGATATGCTTATTATTCTTTTTTTTTTTTTTTTTTTTTTTTTTTTTTCAGAATCTTTTGTTTCTGCCTAAGTTTACTGGAAGGTCCTCAGATGTTCTCCTAATAAATTCATGCTTTGCAATGACTCAAAGCTACACCAGCATCAGATTAGATTTTGGCCCCAGACCAAGAACGTCAGAGTGGCATTTAATCACCATCTGTAACGGGGACACTGGCTGGGGAAATGGGTAATACAAGTAACAGTGGGAGATGTTTCCTGTACAGCAAAGGAGAACGAACTAAGTAAAACCGCAGTGTTGACTTTTCTTGGGAGCAAATATGGTGCACTGTGTCTGTATGGAATGGGTTTGTGATGAAGTGGTCTCACTGCACAATGCAAAATGAACAGAGTGTGAGCAGAAGAGGAAGCCATATTCTTGGTTTTATTTCCTTAATTGCAATTTAAGTAATCATTTCCCACAGTTTCTAGAACATTCTTCTTCATCAGCTATCATTTAAATAAGGGGAGAACACCATTAAAAAACAAAATGAAATAATAATAATAATGATAATAATAATAATAAACGCAATGGATTTTAGCCCAAGTGTTACATAATCTGAGTTGGAAGATGGCAGTGATCATGAGGGGCTGAAGAAGTGTGACAGCAAATTCAAAGTGTTTTAAAGATTAAAGTAAATGGCAGGCAAAATTTATAATCACCAAGCAGCTCTCAATTTTTTTTTTTTGACCAGTCTCTCTACTTCTCTTCTCTGTTTCTGTACAGACAGTTCCGAGGCCGTGAGCAGATCCCAGAGTGACTCAGCCATCAGAATCTCAGTGTGCAACATCCCGATTTCAGGAGATGCACCCTCAAGCCTGTTCAGTGCTATCAGCTCATTAACCATGGACACAAAGCCCTCGTCTCCTAGGGAGAAATCTGGACAACATTTACACAAGAAGTTGAAATTTTTTTTAAATTATGTCATGATTGTGGTAATACCTTTCTTATTTAGAATAACCCTTTGGAAGTTGTTCACATGCTACCCAAAGGCACTAGTTCAAATAGGGCGTGTGACTGGAAAAACAAAAGTAGAATAAATCTAATAGTGACGGTAAGGAGCTCGGTAAAGGACATTGGAGGACATCACTAAGCTTTAAAGTCATTCTAAGAATGGCACTTTTCACGTTGGCATAAAACGAAAGTGCTTTAAGCTGAAATCGTTATCATTTTTTAAAGCTGATCTTTAGCCCCCTGAAAATAGGGGGTTATGACGAGAACACGGCTGCACCAAGCTGTCGCCGCCGTAAGAAGCAGATGTCACTAACTGCTCTGTGTTTGTTTACTTGCTTATTCTTGCCTTTCTCACGTCGATAGTCTTGCTTCATCTGTGTGTCATTGTGGAGGTTGGCTCTTCAATTCTTATTAGAAAGGTACAGCTCGCTGAAAATAGCTGGCAGACACAGAAAGCATAAATGTACAGTAAGTTGAAACACTGATTGTACTAAATGCAACAATACAAAGAAGCAAACCAAACACAAATGGTAACACAATAAAACTGTATTACATTTGTGCTTTGGATTTACAATACATTATATACAATAGTCCAAAATAAACATCTCATGCCAAGTGACACAAAAACGAATGGCAGGCAAAAAAATCCGGCAATATATACATTACTTCTCTCTTTGATAATGAACATTCAACTCTTGAACGGGGGCAATTTCACTACATACAGATGCAGTCCACCTTCTCCTCCACACGGCCATCCTGCTCTCCTACTGCTACCCTATTTAGTAGGTTCCTGTGTCGATTGATTCTTATATACACGTGAGCAAAAAAGATAAAAGGATGTAGTGCTTTGCGTTGTTGGGTCGATGCTGCTGTGGGCTCAGCGGACCTGGGGTGCATAGCCTTCTTTCATGAGGCCTTCCTCGTAGTCTGTCTGGCAGAGAATCATATTGTTCTTTAAGAAAAATTTGTCTCCGACACAAAATCTGAAAGTATAGAAAAAATAAAGTGTGTTAAGACTACTTGAAATCTGAAAGACCGTCATGGGAAGTTACTTTCATCATTAAAGTTAAAATTGTTTTAATTCGCTAATTCACATGTGCATACAGTGTTTAAAATTCACCTTCAAATATACATATTGTGTAGGATCCGCAAGGTAAACATTTTCAGCACCCATGCAGATATTCCTCCTTTCCTCCCTTCTGGCTGTTTTTTTTTTTTTTTTTTTTTTTTTTTCCTTACCACATTGGCAAGAAGGAATACTCGGGGCTGGAGAGGTGGCTCAGCGGTTAGGAACACTGACTGCTCTTCCAGAGGTAGTGATTTCAATTCCCAGCAACCACATGGTGGCTTACAACCATCTGTATTGGTATCAGATGAACTCTTCTGGTGTGTCTGAATACAGCTATAATGTAGTTATATACATAAAATAAATAACTCTTTTTTTTAAAAAAAGAGAAGAAATACTTGGTCCATATATACCCCCAATAAAGAAAAATGAAAAACAACACAGATTCTTACTGGTCAGGTACATGGTCCCATGCCTGCTGTCCAGTGGAAGAGGGGAGTGTAAACCTGAGACTGAGCTATCTTCCTCTGCGGCAGATTCCCCAGTTATGAAACGACAGTAGACATCACTACCTGGAGTGCTCCTCATTAAACTGAAGAGAGCAACCTGGATCAACTTCTTAATATTGATGTGATAGATAAAACCACCTACCAGTAGCTAATTATGCATCTTAGTTTATAAAACACTGTTTAAAGTGCAAGACTGTAATGTTCTTAATAAGTACACTTTTTATATAGTTTCCCAGTGGGTAACACTCCGGACACAATTAAGGTCAGAAATAAATACATGTGCTGTTTCCAGTACATTTAACAATAAACTAACTCTGGCCAGATTTGTGTATATATATATATATATATATATATATATATATATATATATATAATTTGTAACAATTTAATGTTCAAACAGTAGTGTTTAGTAGAGTTGACTGAGAACAACTCTTTGTAATTATTGAGGTTGACCTCTGTGACCTTTGGTGTTGGTCATTCTTTATCAGATAGTCAATTCAGAATGATGCTCTGGCAGAAATCTTAGTGGACGGATTAAATTGCATCCTGGAAGCCACCCTTTAATGCTCTGCAAAGTTGAAGGTTTAAATGAGGGGCACTTGGACTGATTTACATTTGCAAAGATTGGAATTCTAGACAAACAGTGAATCTATTTATTTTCCATCCAGGCAGCTTTGGAAATTTATCCCTTATACCAGCTAAGTAGATAGAGGAGAAAATAGTGTAATAAAAAAAGTAGATTGAAAAGAATTAGCTCTCCTCTTAAAGGAAAATTGGTCTGTTTATTTGTGGAATTTGCGTTTTCCCCAGGATTACTGCCTGCCGCTGATGCTGGTTTAAAGTAGACACTCAGCTCTGGTCTTGAAATCCTGGATTTGTTTGCAGCTGCACTTACTGGACAAGACACACATTGAAGTTTGGTGCTTTGAATATATTTTTCCTCCTCCTTTTTTCCCCCTAGCTTTAGCACGTATGCTTTAAATATTGCATTTAAACAGCAATGTCTAATAAATTGGTTTATGTAGCTATTGTAACCATGAAAACATATTGAAAAAATGAAAATATTCCTTCATTTGGATAACCCTTAGGAGCACAAATTTGACTTTTATCTTTTGTGTAAAATTAAATGAGACAGCATTTATGATGTATTTTATTAGTGTGCAAGACAATCAGTTTATATTACTGCTGAAATTAATTTTAGCTTGTTAATAATAAAATATTATATATGAATAAATGCATTCAATAAAGCACTCCTGTGACTTTGCTGTTACTGAGTTGGCTTTCCTACAGAGCAATTTATCTGGAGATATTTTTCAATGTTCATTATCTCTAACTTTCATTCAGGTACCCAAATTCTGTTAGCCATCATACACAGAGATGGGTGTATGTCATAGTTCCCTTTCCTGTGGCTCCCTGCCATTCTTCCTCAGAATCCTGTAAGTCAGAGCATTTTCTTTTGTAAGTGAGTAATGTCAGGGTTGTCACAGTGAGTAAGGGATAGAAACAGCTGTGCTGAGGACCTGGAGTCACATTCTGCTTCTGTCATACACCCAATGCACATATACACACATGGGTATATGCCATGGTCACAGGGTTGTCACATATCTCATGCACACGTGGGTGCATGACACACTTTTCCTACTTGAGTTCTCCGTTAGAAAGTCGAAGACACAGTATGCCACTCGAGGGAGCTCACCCTGGAAAGCAGAGGGAAAGCAGGAAAGCATGCAGAGCCTTCCACCAGTGGCAAAGAGAGTGAAGCTTCAGCCGTTCATTCTATGTGATTCGTCTGTCTGTAGGATTTAGTGAGGAATGGAAACCAGTATGTACGGTGATGTCTGGAATGTGTATAAAACTGTCACCTTCTAGCAAGTATTCAGCAGCTAAAGCTGAGCACATATGTAACGGGATCAAACTTGTTTCTTGCATCCAACCTAGGAAGCCAGCATACCCTGGGCTCCTAGAGTGCCCAACAGCTGTCAGGGTTTCCACAGCTTGGGTGCACATGGTGAACGGAAGGCCCTTCAGTTCTATGTGGATTCCTGACAGCGTTCTTTTACCCTGGCCAGCGCAATGTGAAGAGTGAAGATAAGTTTGTTTGTTTATCAGGTTTATTTTTCTTGAAATAGAATCTCACTCTGCTGCTTAGGCTTAAGCTAGTCTTTGGGTCACCATGGCCTTGCACTTACAAACTCATCAGGCCCCAGCCTCCTGGATGCTGCTGCTGTTAGAGGGATGAATCAGATTATTGTATTCCCTTATGCCCTTATTGTAAGCCTTTGATTGGATGTGTGCGACATATCCTATACTAGTACAGAGAAGAGAAAGATGGCATGTCTAAAAATAAGGAAATACACATTAAAATATTAAAATAATTCTCTCTAACTTCTTAACCACGGAAGTATATTTTATGTAGATTTCAATCTATCTATAAAGGTAAACATCATATAAAACATGGTTTAAAACTGTCACAGTCGCACCTAGCTTACACAGTAGTGCAAGCAGTGTTGGCAGCTGTGGTTAGAAGAGTCTAGACGTTCAGTTAAGAATGTCACTGTCCCATATAGGGGCCGTGGAGATGGTAAGCACTTGCCACACAAAAAGAAGGTGCTGAGTTCAAACCCCAGCACACAGAGTCTTGCATGGCAACGTTTGCTTGTAACCCCGGAACTGGGAAGGCTGAGACAAGGGAATCCCTGAGGCTTGCAGGCAGTCACTTTTACTGAGCAGATGGGCTTAAGGTTCAGTGAAAGATTTGTCTGAAAAAAATAGTGGAAAGACCATGACTACCGAAGACACTGACTGCCAGTCTCTGGTCTCTACATATATTCATCTGCACATCCACATACAAGTGTTTGGGAACTGCACACTCACACACACACATGCACGCATGTGCACACACACACACAGGCACACATACATTCACTCTCTGTCTCAAACATGTATTTACACTTACATATGTAAATGTGAAAAATTAGATAAATAACAATGTAGGTATTAAATGCTTAGCAAAAGAATTAACTGAAGTTTTGTTAGGAAAGGCTAATTTCTAATATAACCTGCTTCTTATACTAATGGTTCAACATTAGTAGAAAAAACCATTTTGAACATGATGATTGCTAAAACATAAAAGTGCTCTAAGTGTATTAACAGGTCTGGCTAAAACTTGTACAAAAACATTCATCATCTTCCTTGTAATTTAGTCCTAATTGTTTGTGGTATGGTCAGCTCTATTAGTTTTATTCTTATTCATAAATTACTAAAGAGGAAAAAATGCAATTAGGTGATTAACTAATCTAATATTCATATGTTGAAATTAAGAATAGAGTTAATTTCCAGGTGAGGATGAGTCTGGCTTACTTCATACTGTTTTTGTGTCTGTAAAGCATAAAAATGACCTGTAATCAATACACTTTTGTTCTAAAATAGGTATATCAGAGCTGTCCTCTCTCCTGTATTTTTTATTAATTCTTTGAAAATTCCACATGATGTATTTTAAGCATTTTCACGACCTCCTAAAACTTTGCACCCCTTCAGTCAGAGCAATCTATCAAACTCGGTTCTAAGATGCCTCCATTGGTAATATGCATTTGACGACATGAGGTTGTTAATTTAGTCATTTTATTTCTCTAAGATCAGACATGTCCACTTACAACTACTTATTGTTTTTACAATACTTTATAAAGCAGAGGGGATCCGGTATGTATGCCCAACACCTCCACTTTCTCACTCAGCATCCCTAATCACTAAAGAACAACGGAGCGCCCTGCACTGCAGTATTCACCAAGAGGCAGTCTTCCTGTCCCTATAATCAGGAGCAGGTTTCCTGTCTTTCCCCCATTGACAGCCCGATTGTCATCGCTTATCTCACATCTCACCATCCCTTCTAATGCTATCCATATCCTGAATCCCGCTATAAATTACTCAGAGTCAACTTTACCTTAGTCTTGCAGGGTCTATTTATACCTGTATATTCTTAGTCAGAAAACAAAACACTCTCGTGAAATTGGTTTGCTCCAGAGAGTAAAACCCTGACTTGCTTTGCTAAAATCTTGAGTGGATCATTTACTATTGGGACAGAGTACTTAAATTGTTCGGCACATTTGCTGTGTCTGTGTAATGCTTTTTGTATGGAAGTTTCAGGGCTGACCTTTGGTGCTGGATAACCACATAACTGGTATGCTTATCCCAGGGTAGAGCTTTTCTCTTGGACTAAGCATTCTGCAGTTACTTATAGCTATTTGTATCTGACTGAGGCCTCTTGGGGTAGTCCCAAATTTACATTAACATTTCTACTGTTCAGTATGTGTTTATATGTGTGTGTATATAATGAAGTGCAACTTTTTCAGTCTGTAATGATACATAATATATTATATATTATACATCATATATTGTATATTATTATATATTCTGTATAATATATATTTTGTATGTGTATGTTTACGATTCACGTAGGTGCACATAGATGTTTGTGGGCATTTAGGGTAGTATCAACAGGATCATTCTTCCACTGTTATTCACCTATCTTCTTGAGACAGAATCTCACGGAGACCTGAGACTCACCAGTTTGACTAACTGTCTGGTGAGCCCCAGGAGTCTGTCTGTGTCCACCTTCCCAGCTCTGGGATTGCAAGCACTTGTCACACACTGATGCTTGTTATTCTGTTTTGTTATTTTACTTTTGGGGCTGGACTGTAGGGTCTCATGCCCACCTGGCAAGCATTTTACCAACTGAGTTCTGTCTCCAGCCCAACCAGTATCCTGGGTGCTCTTTCCTGAAAACTCAGCACATCAGCCCCAACGTAGTTCCCTGAACTAGATGTCTCTTCTCTCAGCATAGCTCTACCCAAGTTGATTAGGCTCTTCTGTGAATCTCTGTATCTTGTCTCCCCACCCAGAGTGCTGAACTCATTAAGTTTCTTAAAGAAACTAGATTTTATTCACCTCAACTTCCACGGGGACTACCATTGTTTTGGTCCTTGAAATAGAAAAGAAAATGCTGAGCCAGAGGCTCCCTCAGCTCTGAGGGCCAATGTGCTGTTGCTCAGCTTGCCAACCTGAGTTTGATTCCCAGGGCTTACAAGGTAGAAGGAAGAGAGACCCGACTCCCACAGGCTGTTCCCCCACCTCTGAACATGCACTGTGGCACACATATGCACACACACCAGAAAATTAGCACATGAAAATGTTTTAAAAGTAAATATCACAAAAAAGAAAAAGAAATATCATGCATATATATATATATATATATATATATATATATATATTTCACTGTAAACATGTAGATTAGTTTTCTCCTTTTGTTCCAAAGTCATTATTTAATTATCTGTGGAAGAACTTTTCAGCCTTTAAGAAATTAAGCTATTGTAGAGATGTTTTTTCAATTCCAAATGAAAATTAAATTATTATAAAATCAGTTCTAGAATGATTTTTTAACCTGTTTTTTTTCTTTTTAAAGGGAGACATTTGTATAACTGAACTATAGGATCTATAGTTTTAACCATGCTTTGCTTGAAAATGCATAGCTCTGCACACATTATTATTACTGCTTTGCATCTCTCTGTGGGGTATGTGTATGTGCTCGTTCATGTGTGCACATATGAATTTGTGTTTATGTGAAAATGTACTAATGCACACATGTGTATGGAGGGTGGAGGTAGACATCGGGTGTCCTACAGTACTCTTCTTCTTATTTATTGTTATTATTAATAGGAAATTATAAGAAATCCTTGGGACATTCTTTCAATCCCACGGAACAAACACTGGAAGTCCTTTTTATAATTTGTTATTTTCTTTTTTCGGGGCCACAGGGGAAATGTGCAAATACCACAGCATATGTAGAGGTCAGAGAACAGCTTGAGGGAGTGGGTTCTTCCCTTCCACAATATGGATTTAAATGATTATGCTCTGGTTCCTGTGTCTTCTCCAGTCAGTGAACTTGATGCTTCTTCTTTGCCTTTGAGTCTTTCACTGAATCTGCAGTTCACGTACTCAGCTACAGCAGTAAGCCAGACAGAGCCACAGGTCTTCTATCCCTACTTTGCGATCACTGAGATTACAGGTATGAAACCCCTTGCCTGGTGTTTTATATGGGTGCTGTGTATGGGCCAAGCAATGCAGCCTTGTGATGCCTGCTACTCAGGCGGCTGAGACACAAGAATCCTAAGTTCAAGGCCTGTATGTGCTATAGAGGGATTTCATGGCTAAACTGGAAGACTTAGTGTTCTCTGTATCAGTTAAAAAAAAAAAGTGGGGAGGGCTATGGTGATGTTTCAGTGATATAGGGTCTGTCAAGAATGCATAGGACTCGAAAGATAAATAAATTCATACAATAGGCACATATTTAAAAACAAAATTTAAGATGAGAATTGAATAAAATTAATACATTTCTGCAGTTCCATAATTCAAAATGTGAAGGAAGTTTGCTTTAGGGGAAATATCCTTGAATGACCTCTTTCTCTGTTGTTTCTCAAGGCAAAATGACAAGGCTTTGTACAGCGTCTGTCAGGAGGTGGCCATGTTGGATGCATCTCCAGGGCAAATGTCAGGGGAAGAGGAACGTATTCTATCCCGAAACCCTTGCATATTCAGGTGACCACATCTGTGTGCTCTGCTTGACTGATGAAGATGAGCTGACTTCCTGCATTGAGGAAGTTTGTCTTGTAAGGACCACAGTGACAAGACAATCACTAAGTGCTAATTGTGCATAACCAGTACTAAAGATATGCAGCCCCTTTACGGCAGGTAATAAATGAAGCGAACATAGAAATGTATTAGGTTTTTTCGTAATGAGGTTGGAATAGTGTTTTGCAGCATTAAGGATGTGAGCGGGTTTTAGAGTCAAAATTTAGGAGTGTTTGTCTTACTTGACTGAGTTCTACCGAGCAGACAGACTTAATTGTGAATGTAACTTTTTATTTCCATGATGGAATAAAAATGATCTATGATTTGTAAATAGCATTAACCGCCTTCAATTACTTTGCATCATAATGGGATTTAGGCTGACTTTAGCACTTGAAGGATGTGGTCCTTTTCGATGAAGAGCGTAGATAAAATATAGAAGCCTGCCCTCGTGGAAAAATGGACACAGGGCATAAACAATCCCCCAGAGGAGCGAACTCTGAAGGGCTACAAGTCAGCACATAAACACCAATTAAACATTATAATCAGGTAGCAGCTTTCATCTCTGAAGGTGACAAGAATTTTTTTTCTAAATAATAAGCCCCAGTGTTAGGGCAACAGTGAGATCCGAGCAAATTTCCTGTGAAAGTAATGGGTGTAGCTTTTATGAAGATCAGCATTTACCTGATGCTTTCCAATCGTAGTACTCTTTGCCTAACTAATTATACTCCTGTGAACTTATCCCGACACAGATTTGAGCATTTTTTTTTTCTGCTTAAAGAGTCAGTATTTTATCGATGATAGAAAAATGCACTGTAGAAATAACAAAAGCATCAGACCACACAGTGCTGACTTAATACTTGATAAAATGGGATGCAAAATAGCTCTAAATGCCTTAAAGGAGATTTTTATCAGCAAGTAAAAAGATACGTAGTAGAGATTAAATGAAAGAGTTCAAACATCACGCATTAGGATCCTTCACTGTTAAATTGTTTAGAAAGAATTTTTTAAAATTCATTTTGTGTTTGAATCATACTCACCACACTCTTTATGCCTCCCTACCTTCAAACCCCTTCCAACCTCATGATTTATTTCTGTTACTATTGCTGCTGCTGCTGCTGCTGCTGCTGCTGCTGCTACTACTACTTTTAGACAAGAGTCTCACCATATACCTCAGGCTTGCAACTAGCTACATCTTCCTGCCTCCAGCTTGTGAGTGTTGAAATCATTTACAATCAGGCAGGATATTCCCATCACTACTTTTAAAAATCTGTTTAGAAATCAGTATAATATAGAGATGTTATACATATTTTGTCGTGTATACATAAAAAAAATCATGACCAGCTAGATATTAATATACTATTTTAGTTTAGAATAGTGAAGGCTGGTGTTCTTTCTCATTTTTCACATTTTCTTCTGTAAATATGTAAACTTTTCTAAGTAGAACAGGTATACAAGATGCTTGCTTAAGGGTAGGTGTCATTGTTGCTGCCATAAGTGAATCAGCCTGTGAAGTGAGCAGATATGTTCTAACATTATGACTAATGTACCTTTAAAGTACATACACATAAATGTTTACATACATAAAGGTGTGTCTGGATTGATGTGTGGATGTTTGTGATTGTGTATCTGTGTTTTTCTAAAATAAATGACATGTGAATTTACTAATTTATTGTTGGCTAAGTGTCATCTTAAACTGATTAAGCCTTTGTTGACCTAAAACATTTACTAGGAATAATCAAGATACAAGATGGCGCCTAGGTTATTGGCAAGGGAAATGCAATATGGTAAGTTATAGAAGGCAATATTCTAAACATCTATATTTGGTAAGAGACTCTTTTGAGGCATAGACCTTATAGAAATGCCAAGTCATTGGGGTATAATACAGGGTAAATTATAAATATAGAAGGAAAGACTTTTGAAAACACACCTAGTGCCTAGTGGAAATTATTTTATACAAATTACATACTTTGCAAGACAAGTATCTGTTTTTCCATTTTGTTGACACAGAAACTGTAGTAATTTAGACAGATGAAGTAACATATTGAAAATCCCAAAGCTAGTAAAATAGCTAGTATATGCTGGGCCACAATTTGACTCTGTTCTTACCATGGATAATATCCTATTATTCCATGGGGCTCCGTAAGGAGGCTCTGAACCAAACAGGACTTTTCAGAGAAAGCTACATGAATTGAGAATGTGAAGAAATATTAACTGGTGGCACACTATGTGGACATTTTCTCACAGACACTATATGTTCTTTACATCCATAGCAAGGGTCATACAACTTCAAATCCTGTGGTTTTAATATTTATCATTTTGTCATGTTTGTTTGCTTGCTTTTTGAGACAGGCTCTCACTATATAGCACCAGCTCTCCCAGAATTTGCTATGTAGATGGATCATCTTGAACTCGCAGAGATCTGCTTTCCTTTATGTCTAACATACTGGTATTAAAGAATGCACCACCATTCCTGGCCCTGATAGGCATACTTAAAATATTGCAACATCTTCATTACATATGGAAAAGGCAGTAGACATTGAATAACTCCCACTGGGAGGAGTATAATTTTTTGACAAGGAATATGTGAAGGACTTATTATACTTTTAGTTGAAACAGTTTTGAAATTAACTAATCAGGTATTACAAATGAGGAAACTCGATCCAAAGTGATGATGCAGTTAGCTTAAGACCAGATAGCCAGTTTGTGGTATAGAACTTCTGTGCAATATTATTCCCATTGCTGTCTTCCTAAAGCCGGTG
>NC_034591.1:153267695-153280516 GCF_900095145.1 Mus pahari
CTAAAAACAGACAAGATAAGAACCAAATGAACAACTTTCTTATGGAACAGATCAGCCTGCCTGCACAGGGTTATGCCTCCATACGAGGCAAGATTCAGAAAGATGAGCATCGATTATTTTTAAGTCATCAAGACAATTCTGCATTTTAATTAAATGTTCAAAAGCTGTGAGAGCACAGAGTTCCTGATGGGTGGGAGTTAGAGAAAAACCTCGAGACATATAATGACTTAACATAGCCTTAGTAAATATGGCTTTCTACAGGGCTTGGGAAAATGAGCGCTCATTGTATTAGTTCTAGTCCTTTTGCTTCACAGCACCAGATGTTTCTATGGACTTTTTTAAAAAAAAAAAAAAAAAAAAAAAAAAAAAAAACAGGTCAGTGACTCACATCAGTAAATCAAATTCCCCCAAGCTATGAAAAACGTAGTATTTGACTCAAATTAATTTATTGTCTGGGAGAAAAATACACAAATAAATATTGTTGCAATAAGCTTCGATTCTGAACAAAGAGAAAAATTTCTCCTCCTGCCAGGTACTTAGGCACACCTGAGTGTAACATTAAGAATTCCTTTTAATCTTGAGGATAAGACTAGATTAATTATCATCACCTGCATAGAAATCCTTTCTCTGCAGAGTAGGTAGGAATGAATAGAGAAAGGCTCCTCCGCTCTTCTGGATATGGCATAGTAATCGACTGAGAAAACCTTTCCAGTTTGGACTGCAGGCTGGTGAGTTTGTCTGAATCTGTGATCCCAGCAGGAATGGGGCATTTCCAGACCAAGAAGGACAAGGACGATTGCCGATTGCTTTTTTCTTTTTTTCCTCCTGTAAACAGACTTTTGATCATCTTTTCAACTTCACTTCTTAAACCAAGGGAGGGAGTTCTGGGAAATGAACTCACTGTCAGCATCCCATTCTTTTGAACTTGAAAAACCTCATCCCTACAAACAGCTGAGAAGAATAGACATTCTTCATCCCCACCCCCTAGTTGGGTCTTCACATGAGTTTAAAGTTGTAGAGATGAGGGCATTGTGAGAATTTAAGATCAATAAAGCCAGAAAACACTAACCATGGGCAACTGAACAGAGGAGACATATGACACACTTCATCTTACTTTGAGCCCCATTCCTAATTTACGTTTTGGTTTGTTGCCAATTAACTGCACACTCTGGCACACAGTAATGGTGTTGCATTTCCCAAAAGTTAAGGTAGAAAGGACTGAAACGCCAAATACATATTAATGGCATGGGATGCACATTCCGCTTAAAAGTACTCGGTGATAATTTATTTAATAGCTCATGCATGGTGCTGAGAAGTGTTTGCATTCTAAGTCACCTCTAACTTGCCTTAAATTCAGCCTTTATATTATTTTCTCTATTAATATACATTGATTAGGGAAGTAGGGAAGTCTAGGCAGCCATGATAGGTCACCCCAGCCGGGATGAGGTAGGCTTAAGGTTCAGTGCGTTTGTTTCAGTGTTTCGATTATGTTACTCTTTGATGCTGAGCTCATCCCCATGTGTCCTTGAATCATGCAGAATAGAACCAAAGAGCAAGGGGCAAAAAGTTCACCCCAGATCATGCTTGTTGCCAGCCCCTGCCTGCCAGCCACATTCACAGCATCAAATCATATCCACTCATTTGAGAAAAATCAACACAGGTAGAATAAAAATAGCTATGGTGAAAACTATCTCTAAATTTTAGGGGAGAAGATATGAGTTTTGTAGTTCTTGAGATCCAGAGTTAGTCATATGTTGGCAGCAACAACCAAAAATGTAAAAGAATGTTAGTGATTTGGAGAATCAGCTCTGTGGTAGGGCAACGTATGTGTCTAACACTAAAAATAACCTCAAAGAGAATGTTCAGGTTACATTGATGAAAAGTCACTGTCAACTGTTTCTCTAGGTACAGTGTTAAGAGAACAAAAAGCAAAACAAAAATGGAGAAACATTCAGGGGATCCTTGGTTCACCATCACATTCAGATGGAACTTGTAAGAATCTAGCATTTCATCAGTGCCTAGTGGATCTCTTCATAAGGTTTTACTGCAGTTCTGGTCTGTGATTCAGTTTAGATCATCTTAGCCTTGAAATAGTCCAGAAAAGCAAAATGAAACAGCAACCCACTCTACACACTGTTTGTAGATTTTTATTAGTTCTGTTGTAGAGACAGCTCCTTCCCTACCTTCCTCCAGTTAACTTGTAACCCATTTCCTCATGTCTGTAGTGAAGTTTGGACAGCATCCAGCACTTGTGGCTATGTGCTCCTAGCAAGTAGTTTTAGACTTATTAGGTGGCTAATTTTTGACTTTTGTCACACACACACAAATAAAATATTTTCTGTGTTCCTTAAACAATATTGAATGTATATGGAGATAATCTTTTGAATGTACTCTATTAAAGAAAGTATTTTTTTTTTAATTTTACCTTTATTTTTTGTCAATGGGAGTATTAACAGAATAGAACTTTGTGTTGGGCAGTGTGTGTCTGTAGTCTGATTTGTGTTGGCAATTGTGTGAATGTAGTCTGAGTTTTTCTCCTACTTCCAGATACACGGCAATTATAACATTTAAGCAAATGGAGAGCTATAATTTTTAGCTGGAATTGATCCTAGGAATTTTTGTTCTATGTTTAAAGAGGAAAATTAAATACAGGCTAGAGATTTGAGCACATATGCTGATAGTGTGAGTCACGATAGCTCAACATATATCCCGAAGTAGATGACAATACTCTATTTTTATCAGTTTAAGATGGAGTGTTAATTCCTTCCCCTCTGTTTCCATATCGATACAAGAGAACAAAAAAACCAAACAAACAGGGATGGTAATCTGGGCTGTCTCGTCCTATCCTAGCTCTGTAACCCAAAGGATATTCCATGTCTGCAAGGAGAAGCTGTGCAGTTACTCAGCACCTTAGTACATAATATTTATCTCCAAGCAAAACTGGTTCCTCTTTCCTGTACGGGCAAGGAGGGCATGGGCAGATGGCTATGTAAAGTACTTGCTGAATAAACAGGAGGACCTGAGTTCAGATTCCATTGTTCATGCAAAAGGTAGAGCTCAGTGATGCTTGCATCTCTGAGTCTTGTTGACCATTCATTCCTAATGATCACACTTTATGTTCAGAGCAATTGAGGAAAACAGCTGACATAAACACCTGGCCTCCATACCCCGCATATGTTCACACACACAGATACACACACACACACACACACATACACACACACATACATGTACGCACACACACACGCACATACATAAGAACTCACACACGCATGCATGCACTCAATCACAGGCACACACATCCATACTCATAGAGAATGACAGACAGACAGACAGACAGACAGAGACAGAGACAGAGACAGAGAAGGACCAGAAAAGGCTGGGTTGAACAAGACTTTAGGCTTGTGACCTGTTAAAGGCTCACAGCTGGCTGTCATCCTTTTGTTTCTGTCTACACATCTGACTATTAAAAGTTGCAGAAAGTGCTTAAATGCTCCACTTTCATTTTTAACAAACAGCCTGGTTTCCCCCTCTCTACAGCTTCATGAGCAGGTGCTAGGCTGTTTAGATCAGTGCAGCAGCCCCGTGGGACAAACTGTTCAGAGGAAAACAAAATTGAATATTTTCCCTCAACATTTGGTGCAGATAACATCTCTGGGCAAACACAACAATTGTATCAGCGTTTCATGGAATCACAGAATCTTAGAACCAAAGTGTGTCAAGCTTGCCTTTCATTGTTGTATTATTGAAAAGACAAGATTTTTCACAATTCTAGATACAGTCACAGAGATACAGAATATTAAGCAGAATAGCAGAGCATCAGGAAGACAAAGGAAACATGTGTGGACAAAAGCAGAAGTAGATTTTTTTAAATGATAGAAATAGATATTTTATCTTACAGTTACAGCGTTCCTGCTCGAATTTAACATGTTTATAATGAAAGGAAGAACTGATAGCCAAAGTGATGTGTCCATCCATGGTCTCTGTGGCTGTGGATTGGTGGAAGAATACCCGCCTAGCATATGCAAGGCCCTGGGTTCAAATCACAGAAGCACCAAAAACCAAAGTGTGCTAATAATGCCTGTAGCATTTTACAGACATTGTGAAGATTTTAGTTTCTCTGTACACCCTCTTCAGCGCAGTCAAGGAAGCTATTAGTAAAACTAAATAAATTCTATCCAGGTTTAACAACAATGCAGTAAACGCGGCCTAGAAGGTGCTCTAGGTGGTTTTATAATAAATACTTTTAAGAATTTTAAAGTGATCTCTATTTTATCGTGAGTTTCAGAAAGCTTTGTCTACCGAAAACTGAAGACGTCTTTCTAGTGGAAACTTAAAAAGTAAATAACACTTTCCTGAAATAGCACTGAAGCCTTTTGATATTTTTCCCAGATGTTCTAGAAACCCGTAATTACTTCTTCCTTATCTTCCCCTCACACTTTTCATGCATCACATATGAAAGGGAAGGGGGAAAGAACCTTATTTGAGAATACTATTTTTACCCCTCTCAAGACTGATTAACTTCAAATAAATAAAATTTTCATCAAGAAAGAGAAACTAGAGGAGGAAGAGAAGCAGCAAGGAGAAGAAGGGGGTTTAACAACCCATTGGTTGAGAGGTAACCCTAAGGGAGACGTTCCCTGTGACCTTTGTCAAAGAACCCGAATACTGTTTCTACACTTGAATTTCAATATGTTTCAAAGAATTACCCTTCTACCTGAGTGCTACACCTAGTTCCCCAAGGTGCCCTCATGTGACACTAGGCCCATGGTGACTGTCCAACTGACAGCATATTACAATGCTCATTTATTCTGATGCTGAATGTATCTTTCTTCCCAGAGATTCTGATTTAGTGATCACTGAGCATTTGAACTTGAACAGGTAATGCAGCATATTCTTGCAGCACAGCTACTCCATTTTCAGACAAACCAGTGTTCTAAGATTAATTAATATAGCTTACTTCAGAAAACAAAAAATGCCATGCTGAATGGAAATGGCTAAGATAAGAGCCTATTGCTGAAAAATTAACTTCAAGTTGTATTTAGATTATTCATAGACAAAAACAACTCAAGAGCTTATGTTTTTGTTAGGGTAAGAAAGTATAGTAGTGTGGTACAGTGCGCATCTCTCTGATATGTTAAATTTACCAAAATAAATATATGCAGAAAATATCATCCCAGTTCCTCCTCTTTGTTGCTAACTAAGGTATATATTATAGACTGGAAACATCATCTCATAGACCATAGTTTTGAATTACACAGACATAATTGCCAAAGAGACATGAGATGTATATTATTTACATTTTTTTGTTATTTCTAGAAGGCAAATACAATACCTAATACTATTTTGTCTCGGTTCTTTTACTGGAGAGTTATTCTGAAGTTCCCTAAGAAAGCATTCTTGATGGTACTCCATTAGAGCATGGCCCGTGAATCAAGCACCTGTAAGTGTCTGCCAAAAATGTTCTGGGCTGGATAGGAAACTGTATGGTGACCAAGTACCCAGGATCAAACAGAATACAAATGTGTAAAAAGTGTTAGACTCTCAGTTCCTCTAGAGAGCCATCATGTAGATTGAACTAAGCACCCTTTAAGAACAGTGTCTAATTTTAAAATTCCATGATACTGTATTCTAGTTAACTGTAGCTGAATTATTCAGGGAAGAATTGATTTGAAAAACTTGAGTTTAAGTTCTCAGACTGGATTTATAGTGATCTCATAGTAGCCTAGGGAAATGAGAGACAATATGATGTTCACTTGACACTGTAGGGTGTGTGTGTGTGTGTGTGTGTGTGTGTGTGTGTGTGTGAATTTGAGAATTCATTAAAATAAGATTGAAAAGAATCATCAAAATAAAGCACCGAAAACAATTCTTAGTAGGATTAGATGAGTGTTTGGGGACCACTACAAAAATTAACAGGAGAAATGAGAGTCAAAACACTTTTGAGGAAAGATTTAACATCATTTCTTTATTGTATTTTTCTCAAAACTGAGATGAAATGAATTAGCACAACATTGAATTAAGTACTATGAAAGAGAAATTTCAGCCAAACCCTGTGTAATAAAATTATAGTGAATTATGCTCAAAGTATAAATTTCATGTTTCTCTATACTTATACAATATTACTACAAGTGTTTATAATGCTTTCTGAGTAGTCTTTAAACTTTTTATTCACAAAATGTAGTTTCTAAAGCACTGGCTCCATTTCTAGGACTTATGTGTATTTCTTTTGTGGCATCGCCTTCACTAATTAATATCAGAAGTGATTTTTATAAAATGTTAGGCCACACTGTCCAGAATTTTAACTATTCCTTAAGCACATTAAAAGTCAGAAGTAAAATCTTTCATATAGGGGTGTGTCTATTGGGGTACCCCATCAATATACATCTCACTTCCAGTTTATCCCACACACCATGTTCAGCTATCTTTGGGATCATGTATAAATTATTAGGCATATAATGATCTTCCTGGTGTCAAAAGACATTTTTATAAGAAACACATGCAAACCACTTTGGGAAAATCTCTTCATGAAATATATGTCAGAATAATTCATTCCGAGAAAGGAAGGACAGAACTATATAAAATCAAATATTTTACATTTAATCTGAATTTACCCATGTGATTTCTAAAACTCTAGAAATAAGAAGTGGGTATGAGAACAGTTGATCAAAGCAATGAGTAATAAATACAAACCATATAATATGCCAATATTTCTTTGCAAATCATATAATTTTCAAAAGCATAAGAATTTTGTTTTTATGGATTTTTTTAAACTAGGTTCATTTTGTTGAAGAAAAAGTCTTGCACATTAATGATAAATCATTTGGATAAGTCATGGATAGGGAGAAAATCATATTAAATAAATACATTTCAGTGTATATTTATAAAAGCTCACCACTTAAACTTCCTATTAACATACATTATTCTCGGAAAGCTTATTTGAGGTTAAGATAGAAAATATTGCAAAGCTAGTAGTGAATGAAATCCAACACAAGGATTGTGAATTCACACCCTCTAATATAGAGCAGTGAGGTACTGGGGTCATTTGGCAGCTCTAGTTCACTGGTAACCCTGAAAGACTTCAGAGCTCGGTGCATGTGCGCTGAGAGTCTCTATGCCGCGTGTCCACATCCACAGATACAATACTATTACTTATCTTCTTTACTCTCAGCCTGTCAAAAACCCTGTCAGCTGCAGGGGCGATAAGGGGGGCATTTTAAAGAAGATATTCGAGTCTTAAGCCTCTTAATGTGCCAAGACTCAATCCCATGAAAGCAAACAACTTGAAAGGGGGTTATACTGTTTAGGGAATCACTGAGGGTCCTTCAGTTCTGTTCCAGCCCGAGCTGGTGCTCAAGTCTTCTCACCCTAATGACCCCCGAAGTAGCCCCTAGGGACTGCAAAACAAGGCCGTTACACAAGGCAGCTTGCTAATTGAGGAGTTGATCAGGGGTAGAGAAACCCAGCCTAGCTGCGTTGTGTCCAAATCAAGCATGACGGGATTGACGTCGCCAAATCACCGTCTGGAGGCCACTCCACGCCAGGAGCAGCCGGGTTTTTCACACCTGATAGGCCTTCACTCTGTCTAGATCAAGTCACATTAAGAGAGGAATGGATTACGAAGCGGGAGTCTATGCCCCAAAGAGCATCATTCCATTGCCTAATTGCTGCATCTCTGCTTCCCTGAAAGAACCCGCGTATGCTTTGGGGACCTGATGGTTACCTGATTGACCCTCTTGGACAATCGTCTCCCTGTACTCTTTCTGCCCACTCACGCTACAACAGAACCCGCAAGAGTCCACCCTGGAGTCAGTTGAAGCAAAGCAACATCGCTGTTAGATACCGTGTATTATATATCACAGTCCCATTGGCTGAAGGAGCTGTATCCTGGGAACAGGTTATAAACCACATTTCTTCAATTTTCCTTAGTAGTTGCAGGTGTATGATACAGCAGTGTGGAAACAGTGGGCTCAGAGTTACTTCTGAGAGTCAGAATGGTTGCTACAGCAGAGAGAATCCTGCTTTTGACCTTTTTTTGTTGTTGTTGTTAAAATTTATTTATTTATTTATTTATTTATTTATTTATTTATTTATTTATTTATTTATTATATGTAAGTACACTGTATCTTCAGACACTCCAGAAGAGGGAGTCGGATCTTGTTACGGATGGTTATGAGCCACCATGTGGTTGCTGGGATTTGAACTCCGGACCTTTGGAAGAGCAGTAGGGTGCTCTTACCCACTGAGCCATCTCACCAGCCCCCTGCTTTTGACCTTTGATCTACACCTTTCCAATCCAGATTCTCCTGTGACAGATAGCATAAGTCATATTCCCAACAGTTCAACTGGCAGGTTAATATTACCTGATATTTTTTACTTTTCTATCTCTAACAGGGGAGAGTACTTTGCCAACAGTGTGTTTCAGAAAGAGAATAGATCCTGAGTTATGAAAGCCCCCTTTTAGATCCACCTGTTTGTTTCGTCTCTTACTGAAAATTCCCGTGTTTTCTCTAGTAACAAGAGGACATGCAGAGAAATAGCGTGTATTCTTGGGCATTTCAGGAATTTGGAATACCATGTATTCCTTGGCATTTTAGGAATAGTTATTGGCCACCAGAAAGGAAAATATATAATTTTTAATTTTTTATGTTATTTGTACTTTTTATGTGTATACATGTGTATGCAGACTTCTTTGTGTGAGTTTATGTGGGTGCCTGAGGAGCCTAGCAGTGTTGGTCAGCTCCATTAGAGCTGCAGTTACAAGGTTTGTGACCTGCCAGAGGTGGGTGCTGAGACTGGTCCTCGTGATTGGCTAGGTCTTGCTTTTACCCGCGGAGCTATCTCTCCAGTCTCCTGCTATATCAGTTCATTCTAAGAAAATGAAATAAGGGTGGTGGAGTGTGCACAAGTAGGTAAACTGAGGTGCAGAGGGAGCCGCCCCCTCCTCTGGATCTCATCATTAATAGCAGTAAGGGAATTCTAGCAGCCGACTGTTGCTCACTTCAGCTGGGGATCCGCTCTCCCTCTCTATGGCAATACATTTACAGTGTGACAATTACTAACAAGAAGAAACAACCAGAAACCCACAGGGGAAAAGGTATTCTCTCCATGAAAAGATGACAAGGAAATCCATAGTGTTATGTGACCCAAACACTATTGACTTCTGAGTTTTAATCCCAACTTAACATGTCTCTGTCATGTTTTTCTCTGAAAACTTCAACAGGATCATTTACAGCGCTCAAAACAAGTAGGTAAACCCACATGAATTAAAAAAAAAAAAAAAAAAGCAAACTAACATGGAGACTTTCTTTTCACAAAACATAAAGTATAAGATCAATTTCTCTACACTCAGGGGGGAGATGGTCTAAGAGGCATCTTTAATGGACAGAGTCGTTTCAGATAATCTCACATCAGCAAATTAGAGAAATCCGTCAGCAGACTTCCCTGTGCTCACATTTAAAAAATAACATCTTAAATCAATATCGATATCAATATGAGATCAGGTCAATGATGTGAGGGCTTAGCCTGTAACAGCCAGTGTCTATTGAGTTCTGTCTTTCCACCAGACGTTATGTTAAGCATCTCACATGGGTTATCTCATCTTCAATCCTTGCTGCAGTGAACAAGACATGTGGTACTATGTTTCCCCATTTTACATATGGAAAAAATAGATTAGAGGGATCCTGTACCACACTCCACACAGACAGTCAATGGTGTGGCTAGACTCCACGCACTAAGCTATTTAAATTACCCACCTGTTCACACACTTAATTCTGAATAGAACAACTGAAAATCACATAGAGCCATGCAAAAGGACCACCTCTAAGGTTCTCACGTGACACTCTGACCCCTACGACAAGCTCATATGTAAATCTAGTTCCTTAGTCACTTCTCTCTATAGAGCATCCATTCCTTCTGCAGACTACATCCCCCTCCACTGCCGTTCCAAATGCTCAGACACATATTGGAAAAATCTGCACCATCTTCAAACCAAAGATGCCAGATTCATCTTGAACTACTCCACTTCTCAGGCTTCCCAGATCCAATCTTGTTGCTCACTCAAAAGAAGATACACTGCCTTTTCTTCTTTCCTAGTGACCTGGCTCCAGTGCACATCTCCCTTCTGTTGTACAAAGGCTATACCTGCTACCTGAATATCCTTTCTGTCAGCACATCTTGCTCCAGTTCGCACTGCCCCGCATACTGTGCAGTCATTCTCCTTTCCGGGACAGAGGTGCAATATGTTTCTCTTACCTAGAACCCTCCATCACCTCGACATGCAAGATAAATGGAGAGCAGCAGAGACTCAAGGCCCCGACTCTTGATTCCTACACACCCCTCACCACCCACCACTGTATTCCAGCTCTCCCCACGCTTTCCAGTCCCTCCTCACCAGAAGCACTCATGCTTGCAGTCCTTCTGCTCCCTCCTGCTGAGACTACACTAAACCTACTCTTGGCAGAATATGACCAGAGTGTTCCACATTTAGTTCAAATGTCACTCGATCTTTGAATCTCTTCTGATTTCCTTCTGGCAGAATGAATGCCCTCCTTTACATATTAAAATGCTTGTTTTCATAAGGCACAATGGTCTTTCTGAATTTATACCCACTTATGTCTTTCTGCGTGTCTCTTTCTCCCAAGATAATGAGCTCCTTAATAGCTTGCCCTCTCCTTCACCCAGCACCTAACACATGTGCTATTCATATGCCCCCTAAATTACTGAATTATAGGGTATGGATATAACTAAAAATGAGCATGTTCCCCTCGTTGAATGCATGTATATCACAAAGGGATTTCACTCACACTCACAAGATTAGCACTACTGATTTTTAAATCCCATTTTGAACTTAGGGTAAAATGAACATGACCTCTCTAGGTGGAAGTGAAAAATAAAGTATTTGGAAGCTGCTTTTTTTTTTTTTTTTTTTGCTTAAGCCAAGCACAGCAGCTTCCCTGGTCTTTCCTGAAGTATCTTGAAGCATCTCTCTGAGAAATGACTCATAAGGGTAAAACTGTCCTATGAGGCAGAGCCAGGCTCTTTCTAGGCAGCACCCTCACCTACTTGCAGAAATTCAGCATAAGCCCTTGATCACATCCAAGACATTTCATGTGATGTCCACACATCAGAACCCTGATCTTAGCAGCTGGAGACCATGTGTGCTTGATCTCATCTTTACCATCCATGACCCCATTACACCGAATAACTTAGAAGACTTACATTTGTCTCAGGCAGGCAGCTCAAAAGGCACATCACTATCCTCCCAAGATCCATCTCATTCATGTTCTTTCCAGATTCCAGGACCATTGAATCCTTCCAGAAAGCCTTCCTCCATAATCTTAGTTATTAAAACCACATTCCTCGCTGGAGAGATGGCTCAGCGGTTAAGAGTGCCGACTGCTCTTCTGAAAGTTGTGAGTTCGGATCCCAGCAACCACATGGTGGCTCACAGCCATCTGTAATGAGATCTGATGCCCTCTTCTGGGGTGCTGAAGACAGCTACAGTGTACTTACATATAGCATAAATAAAAACCACATTTCTCTAACCAACTGGTTAGTAGTTCTTAGTGTTGTGGTCCAATAAAAAGTCACGTCATTGAATTTATTTAGATGCCCTTAAACATTTTAAGCAAACCAGCTTCCCCTTTCTCTGGTCAATATTAAATTTCTTGTTCAATAAGATATGGGGATAGTACATATGATAATACAGCATTTCCATGTCTGCAAAATGCGTTCAGTCTGGTGCTTCAGTGATGGACAGGCAGGAGAATCATACATTTTTTTTCTAGTGCTATCTAGAAAAGGGTTTTTTCTTAAAGTATGGATTTCCTAGTTTTTACTCACTTGCTCAATACTTCACACTGGCCCAGTTGTACCCACAGAATACTAATCAGACAGCCCACAGTGGCTTCTTGGAGGAGTTCTACAACCCCACCACTGACTACATTTCTCTTCTAAACAAATCAGTAATTGTATTTGCCATAATTCTGATGCCCAAATGTTATACGTGATATGCTAAAAGCAAAAAGTGTCCTTTGTAGATGTGAAAACAGGGTTTAAATGGGCACTCTATATTCTGACAACTATACACCTTATTTTCCCAACCCATTTTCCTTCATTTAAAGTTTACACCTTGTTCCAAACACTTCACTATCTAATATGTATACTCTACATATCAATTAAACCAACCACATATCCTCTCAGATGTTTTCCAGGCGACAGAAACTATGCTTTCTTTTTAATCCTTTTACATTAGTTAAACTTTGTAAGTATGGAATAGCAACCTAAAGTAATGAAAGTTCATTTGAGGGATCCTAACAATTTTACTTTTTAACTTCCAAATGTTGTAGAAATGCTATAAATTGGAAACATTTTTTAAAAAAATACTTAGTTTACTTTAGAATATAAAGACAACTGTCTCTGTGTTTGCCTTAATGAAGGCAGTGACAAGAACGAAGAACCAGGTGAAAGATACAGAAGAATTTGGACTGGAGTGGGTAGTCGTATTTTCTGTGGTGTAGACTCATGTCAGTCTGGTCCATACTTGCTTCTGACATCAAGCTATGAACACTTTAAAACATTATACTAAGACCTCCATTAGTTCTCTCTAAAAGGATATGATCCAGGGGAAAAGATTTGTTGTTATATACTTGAAGTCTCATTAGAAATAAGAGGGATAGTCGGGCGTGGTGGCGCATGCCTTTAATCCCAGCACTCGGGAGGCAGAGGCAGAGGCAGGCGAATTTCTGAGTTCGAGGTCGGCCTGGTCTACAAAGTGAGTTCCAGGACAGCCAGGGCTTACAGAGAAACCCTGTCTCAAA
>NC_034591.1:153280546-153284920 GCF_900095145.1 Mus pahari
AAAAAAAAAAAAAAGAAAAGAAATAAGAGGGATAGAGAGCCCGTTGGGCTGTTAAGAGCACTTGATGTTCTTCCAGAATAACCAGCATTTGATCCCAGAACCCACAGGGTAGCTCATAATCTGTAATTCCAGTCACAGGAGGTTCTGATGCCCTCTTTTCAACTCTATGGGCACCGTGTGCACATGGTTCACATACATATGTGTAGGTAAAAACATCCACAAACATAAAATAAAAAGTGAAAACAAGTAATGGATGAATAAGTAAATAAATAAACAAGCCAATGGTTGAATAAATGGATAAATGAATAAATAAATGAATGAATGGATGAACAGATGAATAAATAAATACATAGCATCTGTACTTAAAAGAATCCAAAATAAATAAAAAGGAACGATTTCTTTATTCTAACTAAATTGCTAAGGTACATTACATATTAGTGACTTTTTACAACCTAAACACTCTTTGGAGCTTCAGTTTTTCTTTGAAAGGGTTAATTGTATAGACCATACATCCACGTATGGATATTTCAGAAAGGGAGCAAAATATTTTCTAGCAATAAAACTTATGTCTTCCTTCAGACATACATTTAGGTATTTGGGGCAACTGTTATGAAATGATTTATTAGTTTTCTAAAAAAATTTAAGAAAACCAGGACAAAAATTGCCCAATATTCTCTATTCATTTAGAAAAACATGAGCTGGAAAAAAAAATGGTGTGCTTTATAGAAGGTTGTGTGGTGAAACTTTAGGCAGAGTGGAAATCTAATGTCTGAAGCCACAATGAGCTCTAGGGCCCTGATGCTGTGACCTAACACCTGGTTGACAGTTCAGAGGTGGTACACCATTGCATTAAAAGTTGACAAGAGAGTGCAAAAAGGGTATAGGGAACTTTCGGGATAGCATTTAAAATGTAAATAAAGAAAATAATAATAAATAAATTTAAAAAAAGTAGTCATCTTGCTTCTTAGTGTTAGCATACGGGTTAAGGATTTGGGGTTTTTTAAAAGAAGCAAGAGAAACTCACTTTCTTTGCATGGTTTTAGACTAGCATCAGCCATTAAGCGATACCCTAGCGATCACAGTCTAAGTAAGTAAACACTGCCTTGGAATCTTCTGGCTAAGGAGAAGCTCAGTGGGAAGAGGCCACGGCTGCCTCCTCCTCCTCCTCCTCCTCCCTCCAATCCACGTTCCTTACAAGACACTCAGTATGAAGTCAGCAAATTATTTTCCTGTTTTCCCAGCAGGAACTGTATTACAGGGCAACTGAGAAATTTCACTGGCTGAGTGAAAAGGCAGACTTTACAGAAAAAGTATCAGTTATAAACGCAGGTGTGACAGAACGATAGGATAATTTTCTGGGTTAGATGAAACTTGTCATGTATTTAAGCCACCAAAAAAAAAAAAAAAAAAAAAAAAAAAGATTGTTCTGGGGCTGGGAAGATAGATGAGCAATTGTAACACTCACTGCTCTTGTAGAGGACCTGGATTCGGTTCCTAGCACCAACAGGGAACAACTCACAAATAAGTAAAATTAAAACTGCAGGTGAGTGAGGTTTCTGATGCCCTCTTCTGGCCTCTGTTGGCACTAGCATGTATATGGTGCATATCCATCCATGCACACACACACACACAAACACATATGCACACATATGCACACATACAGACACAGACACACACATGCACAAATACAGACACCCACACATTCTTATCAAATAATTAAACTTTCAAAAAAAAAAAAAAGGAGCTCAGTAGGGAACTAGATGTTGTTCTGCAAGTAAGCCCACTAGAGTGTCTGCTCATACTAAGAAAATATTAGCTCTGAAGAGCAAGAGAAGCTTGCTCTCCTGTCCCTGGGTAGCAGTGATAGAGCATGAATTACATGATTTCTCACACGTGCAGTGTGAGAAATATAGCCTTGATCGCATATTATTAGAAAGAAAATGTACTTGAAAGTTACTGATATTTTCATACTATATGTGTATTTCTTTTATAATAAAAACATTAAATTTGATAATAGAAAAATACATTAACCATCTACCACTAATTATTAACATTTTTGTTACTAGTTATAAATATATTATTAAGAGAAATATACATTATTGGCCACGGTCAATGCACATTGCAGAGTAGTTTTCTGTGTTCCCCTCTACTTTGTGAAATACAGTTTTAGCTATGGTACAGACCCATTGCAATTTGATCTATGTTCATGTTGTTTGACCACAAGCTTTCCATGTTTCAAAGTTGCATAATAAAATGATGTTGGTTATTGAAGGAATATGTGCAAGGATCAATTATCCATTATTACATGAGAGCTCTGCATGAATTGAGCCTCATATCTAAGGTACCTGCTCAGCTTCAATTGCACATACCGAGAGAGGTGCGTAATGGTCAATGCTTAGCAGTACAAGAGAGTAATGTGTGCAGGTAGAGGTTGAAAAGCCACCAAAATAAGAGGAGGAGCTGGCTGTAGTTGTATGTATATAATCCCAGGGATTGTGCGACTAAGTCAAAAGTGCAACAGAAAAGGGAGAAATAATGGCATTTCAATAAGACTATGGTTCTCACGATGTCATCATTCTAAGTATTTTGTGAGGACAAGCCAGTGGGAATCCAAAATTGGGAAGGATTGTGGCATCTAAGAGAGTAGAAAGCTTTTACAAAGAAGTCAACAGTACTGGAAGATTAAAAAAACAAAACAAAACAAAAAACCAAACAATAAAGATTCTGAAGTGATTTCAAAGAAAATGCCCCTGGGTCTCAGGAATTAGCCATCAGGGAGTTTAGTATCAGCAAATGAGGCTGAGGAAATGAGGATGACAGGAGTGGAATATTCTTTTTAAGAAAAGAATCCTGGGACTAGAAAGTTGGCTCAGTGGTCAAGAGCACTCATTGATCTTGAAGAGGACCCAGGTTTGATTCCCAGCACCCTATGGCAGTTCACAACCATCCATTAACACTCTTCTGCAGGTCCTGATTTCTGTGGGCACTAAATATGCATGTGGTGTGGATGTATACACGAAATGATCATATCCATAAAGAACTAAAATAAATGAATCCTTAAAGACAAGGATCCCAGATGATAAAGAAATTTGATATTATCAGTACACATTCGAAACTGAAAACATAAACTTTTAGAATTGAAAAAGTCTGTCTATATCCACACACTGAGGACTGAGATCTTAGAAAGGAAAAAAGAAAAAAAAAAGAAAAAAAAAGGGGGGGATGCCTTCTAAAGTAAAGATCCACAGTGCAGGAGGAAAGGAAGCCAAGCCCATAAAACTGGGTTCGAATGAAATTTATATTGTTCATCATCTGGATAACTGTGACAGCAGTAGTTGTAGATGTTCAAAAAGGAGATGATATGTGAATGGCAGGAGGAGGAAGATAAACACAAAACCCAACAAAAAATTTAGCAAGTGTCAGTCCATATACTCTTGGGTTGATTTCAGCAGTTCTTAGACATAGAGTCAGAGCAGATCCAGAGGCTAATACACCTGTGGCCACTTCCTAGACTGCTCTCCATTGGATGACAGACAAGATACAAGAAATGAGGTTGGAAGTCTGAGGCCAGCATGGTCATCTGCTGGGTTTCCAAAGGGCAGGGAAGGCCAGGAGCCTGAAATATTTCACGAAATTGGAGAAAGAAAATATATAGCATAACCGTTGAGTGTTGATGTAATCATTCTAAGACAAGTAAGATGGGATGCTAATGTACTGTAGAGTATGAAATATTTGGGGCCAGGAAAAGACGCTGTATGTGATTGTGAGATGAAGAGCTGCTATTCAGGATACCAGAGAGATCCAATACACTAGGGCTTGGTCAGTTGTGTGGGCTACGCTGATTAATTGTCCGAGAACCATGACAGGAAGGACATACGACAGTAAGAAAGTGTAAAAAGCGAGACATGTGAGCCTGGAGGAGTTTTGTTTCAGGAAGCTGGTTTTGAGTGAGGGAAGATGTCTTTACATGGGTTCCTCTTAGTTTCATGGAACATGGGATATAAGCATCATGGTACCTTGCCTCTGCTCACAGATGAAAGGAAAACCAGCTCTTTCAAGTTATAGGAGAGTTACAGTTGAAGCAATGGTTGAACCTCAATTCAGGTGATGTTTTGATCATTTAAAAGTGTCTTACCAAAGACTGTGGATGTGAGAAGGTTCCTGACATGGACATTGATGTTCAGATAAAGTTTACTGGGAAAGTGCACATGTCCAGTAGAACAACATATAGAGGAAGGAAATAGAAACGAAACATAACTAGATCATGTTGGTTGGCAGAGAGGTGATGCATCCTCTTTCTCTCCTTTCTTTCTTTCTTTCTTTCTTTCTTTCTTTCTTTCTTTCTTTCTTTCTTTCTTTCTTTCTTTCTTTCTT
>NC_034591.1:153284940-153287714 GCF_900095145.1 Mus pahari
TCTTCTTTCTTTCTTTCTTTCTTTCTTTCTTTCTTTCTTTCTTTCTTTCTTTCTTTCTTTCTTTCTTTCTTTCTTTCTTTCTTTCTTTCCTCTCTCCTCTTCTCATTCTCTCTTTCTTTCTCTTCTTTCTCCTCCTCCCTCTCTCTTTCTCCTATTCTCTCTCCTCCTCCTTCTCCTTCTCTTCACCCTCCTTCTTCCTTTCTTACCCCCTCTCCCTCTCCTCTTTTTAATCAGGTCCCTCCCCCTAGTTAAAGCCAGGTAGTACTAAGTAGCACAAACTGGCTTCAACTCAAGATCATTCACCTGAGCCTCCCAAGTGCAAAGTGTGGAGACACGATGTGACATAATATCAAACTTTGGACATGCCTTTTGTTGGTTAAATTTTCGTCAACTTGACATAAGTTAGGGTCATCTGAGAACCTCAACTGAAAAAAAAAATACTTTTATCAGATTACCCTATAGGCAATTGTGTTAAGGATATTCTTCATAAGTAATTGACATATGAGGGACTAGCCAGCTATGACAGTGCCAGCCTTGGGCACTTGGCCCTGGATTATGTAAGCAAGAAAGCAGAGTGAGCCATAGAGAGCACGCCATCAGCAGCCCTCATTCCTGATCTCTGCTATTTTGTTTTCTGCCTCCAGGTTCCTGCCTGAGTTCTTGTCCTCACTTCCCTTCACAATGGATGCTGAACTGTATTCTGAAATAAACCCTTTCCTCCCCAAGTTGCTTTTTGTCACAGCAATGAGAAAGCAGCCAGAAACACACAGTGACTGGTGCTTTTAGGATAAAGAATTCTGCTGAGATGTGCATGACTTGAAATGCCTGACATTTAGCCTAAGGAGGTATCCTGAAGGTATCTCTCTTCATTCCAGGGAAACCATACTACCTATCAGAAGTGTGGGGAGAGGCCAGGTACCCTTTGGACCTTACAAACAGAGATAGAACTTCCTGCTTCACTAAGCTCTGATGAGATGCTGAAGCAGAAGTAGACATGATAAGTATTGATGAAGAGTGGTGATCCCCTTTTCAAACATTCAGGATGCTACAAGCATTTTCAAACTCTGGCTAGTGGCTATTTAAAAGTATGGGTGGAATTGAAACTAGAATTAGAATTCTAGCCAAGAGGTTACCTATAAAGTATCAATGCATCATCATCTTTATTATCTAAATTTTAGTACCCTTATAGGTATAGAAAAAGAAACATAGTTATCCAGAGAAGATCAACATTAGGCCCTCACTAACATGGCCTGCTCGACTTGACGCATGACTGTCTGTCCAGGGAGGTACGTGAACCCTGACACACCGTGACACACCGTGACACACCGTGACACACCGTGACACACCCTGACACACCATATATTTGGTGTTCCAGACTGTACTCTTACACCTAAAGGCATTTGCATGCAATCCCTGGTTCAGCCCTCTGTAAGTTAAATAATTCATTTTAATTTACATCAAAGAATCATTATAGAAAGCAAGCTACTGATTACTTCTTTAAGGGATCACTGTCACATGTATGTTTGCTTTTTAGGATGATATAATTGATCATCTGTGTATCAACATGTGCAGGGTGAGTTCAAAGGCTACCAATATAGTTTCCAGATACCCTTTGCATTCACCTTCACTTCGTTTTATGTACATGATGTGGGGAATTCTTTTTATCACATCCTTCTTGCCTTGACGTCCATCTCACCCAGCCTTCTGCATTTCCACCATGTGTCATGCCCTGTGTTTAACCTGTGTTCTCTTCTCTGTAGTTCCCCCCATTACCATATTTAAATGAGCTAATTTGAATAATCTTAGAAATAAACCTCAAAGAATATAAATATCTCCATCTATATATCAAATTTCAGAATATATATAAAATAACCAATGTGTTATGTTTTATATTTTAATATATAATATACAGTATATAAAATATATATTAAATTATATTTATATTTACTTATATATTTTCATTTATATTTGATATATTATATATTTTATATTTATATAATTTATAAATATGTGATATTTATTTATATTTATATGTTATATTTATGTATAAATATATATGGATTAAAAGCTAACAAAACTCCAAAGAACATAAAAATTCTCATTTTTGAATTGTTGATGGAAAGCAATTTGACCCAAGATTCCTGGAAGACAAAGGAAAGAAGGAAGTATGAACAAATTTATGATTCACAGTTCTTAATGCAAAGTGTCATATAATCATTGACAGGCCCAGGAACTTATTTGATACTCAGATCTAGTGGACTTGTCACCACTGATTTTTTTTTTCGGATATTGTGTGATGTGGTGAACGTTGTCTACAGCAGAGCTGTTGGGTAAAGAGGACCTGAATTTGGATCCCCAGTGCCCATGTAAAAACTGTGGGCCTGGTACAGCCTGAATTTCTAGCACTAGGAGGCAGGGTCAGAGAATTTCTGGGGCTTGCTGACTACTTACTCTATGCAGTTACTGAGCTTCAAGTTTGGCAGGGAAGAGGGAGAGACAAAGGAGTCAGGGGAGTGGGGAAGAGGGGGACACAGGAGGGGGAGAGGGAGAAGGGAGGAAGAGAGGGGGTAGGAGAGAGGGGAAGAGGAGGGGAGAAAGGGGCAAGTGAGAGGGGAAGAAGGGGAAAGAGAAGGGGGAGAGGGAGAAGGAGGACAAGAGGGAAGGGGAGAAGAGAGAGGGAAAAGGGAGATGGGGTGGGAGTTTGGGAGGGGGGAGGAAAGAGGCAAGGAGGGAGAGGAGGAAGGGAGGGAGGAAGAGAGAGAGAGAGAGAGAGA
>NC_034591.1:153287849-153301727 GCF_900095145.1 Mus pahari
GAGAGAGAGAGAGAGAGAGAGAGAGAGAGAGAGAGAGAGAGAGAGAGATCCTGTCTTAAAAAATAAAGTAAGCAAAGCAAGAGTGATGGAAGAAGACATCCAACAATCCAACACAGTTCTTGGCGTGCACATGCTTATCCAAGGTTACATACCCTTGTACATACATGTGCATGTGCACACAGACAGAGTACACATAACTCTTTATAGCACAGATAAAACCTTCTTGTGTGGTATTGTCAGAGTAAGGCTCACTAAACTTGGAGGCATATCTGCAAAGATACTGCATATCTCTAGATGTCCGAGTTTAGCAGGAGCAACTACCTCATAAGCTTTATTAAAGGATGCATCAAGAAGACTGGAAACAGGGTAGAGAATCCAGGACACATATTTCTTGATTCCACCACCCCCCACCTCCACCCCGACCCCTACCAAACACAGACACACATATACAGTAGTAGATAGTGTTTCTTTCTGCTTCTCAAGTACCCGTGCTTCGCCACTTGCGGCTCAGGCAATCACGTACTTTTGTAACATTTTTTTCCCCCACAAAGAACACATAACCCATACAAAATTGGTTTCAAGTATACTTCAAATATTACTAGGTGACAGATTTCTTTGTAAAATGCTAAAATAGACAACGCATCTCATCTAAACTCATGGTTTCCTCTAAGAATAGACCTGGGAGGTAGCTAAAGAACGCATGCGCTCCCATCATCCAATAGCAGCACCGGAACCGTCTCCTCTAGAACACTCTGTCTTCCTCCAGACAGCCAGCATCCTCCTTGTGTCCTGTCTCTGGTGACTCTCTTCTCTAGAGTCTTATTTCCCACCCATTGTATTCAAATCTCCTAGTCCCAAGGGGCTACATGAACAGTTGCTTACACCTTAAACTGTAGTAACTGTGGGTACAGCTGGGCTGTCAATCTCAAAGGTATTTATAACCTACACACACAAATGCAATGTGCAAACTGATTCCGCTTAACCAACTCTGACTACCCACTTTGAGAAAATCACGGGGTATGCCTAGGATCCAATGCTAACAATTTGTTACGCAAGACAGTGTTATAGCTTTCTAAGTGGTAAGTAACTGTTTAAAAATTCCCAAGCATTCTGAAAATGTTTCACTTAAACATCCCTGCAATAAAATCTTATTGAACTGTTGCTTTCATTAATTTTCTACAGACTAGAGAGCAAGGAACTCAAGTTCTATTTTTTTTTTCCTTTCAACTTTGCCTACTACTAGCAAATAAACTGTGGCTTTTTAAAAAAAAAAAAAAAACCTGCCCTTCAGTTTTGGCCCTTAATAGTAGCCTACATGGCTGACTACCCTTGGTGTTAGATTTTCTTAAATTGTATTTCTGTCAGTGTTTCATTTTTTTTTTTTTAAAGCAATGGACCCTATAATAGCAAGCACCGTTCTGTCAGGAGTGCATTTTAACAGCAGGACACAAGTATTTTTCACTACAGGAGACAAACAATGATATGTATTATGTGCAATAAACATTGCTTTGGTACACAAGGTTCTTTTAGCATGTATCTGCTGCAAACCTCACTGTGTCCTAAAGGGGGATTCGCAGGGGAGGGAGAGGAACCCTGCCTTATAGTAGCATTGCCACTGGCTATGCTACAGCAACAGATTCACCACAGCAGGCATGAAAGTTAAGCTTGGCTTAATATTAAATGACCACACAAGGCCTGCTAACTGACACACATGAAGCATCCCATGCTGAAACAGCTACTCAGGCTTTCAGTTTCCAAGCATCCATGCCTGCCCCATATCACAAAACATCACTACCAAGCCACTAAAAACCCAAGCCTTAAAAGCTACTACTGTGGAGGTGTCTCAAAACAGGGAGGAGAGGGTATTACAAAATCCCTAGAGATCCCTTCAAAATATTAGCATTTCAAATTCAATCTTTCTCTTATTTCAATACCACTATCATAATTTTTTAAAAAAATTATGCAATGGGGAATTTATAATTTATCAATTTATAAGATTTTTATCTTGATTGTTTTAATCATGTGTGCATGCCTATATACAGACAGGTGCTCCTAAGTGCAGTGCCCACGGAGGCCAGAAGAGAAGAGGCTAGTAGATCTCCCTGGGTCAGAGTTACAGGCTGTTGTGAGAGATAGACTATGATGCTGGGACCTGAACTCTGGTCCAAAGCAGGACAGCAAGCATTCTAAACCACCAAGATACTCTAGCCTCCCAAGATGCACACAGATAAATGGAAGATGCACACTTTTTTTTTTCAAGATCACAAAATGTTTAGATAACATTGTAAGAAGTAAACACTCAATACAAACATACTGATTCCCTCCTTACGTTGCTGTCATTCAAGAAAATGACATGATTAAGGAAACCTAAAACAACCTCGGGGACATTACATAGAGTATTTTACAAGCTTGTGGGCTTTCACATGTTAAAACAGGGTCGGGCGAGGGCAAATAAGATATCCATGAAAGCTGTCACTACAGTTACAGAGGAAATCCAATTTTCACTAATTCCCCTAAAGAGTCAAATTGGCCCTAATAATAATCTCCACTGTTAGGATTTCTTTTTTAATGTGGCCTCAAGTGCACATGATATTTAGCTATTTCTTCATCCATCTTCTTTGTAAATGAAAAGCCGGCAAAAGATCTTATTACAGTCGCAGCTTTTCATAGTCGTGATTATTAATCACTCTTAAACCTCATCCAAGTCTGTTTCTTTAGTGTTCTTTTTATGTTTAATTTTCCCACTACCTTATCTTCATAACTCAGTGGAATTCTTCCCTCACAGCAACAGAAGCTGCCAGTGACCTGTCAGTTAGCATGGTTAGCCCCTTCCCAGGGCCAGCCCCCCGTACCTCCATGGAAGAACATATCACCACTGCTTGCCAATACCCAGAGACCCAAGGGCGTCAATAGCTCACAAAGGAGTACACAGCTAGGATGTAACGGAATGGTGCAAACTTAAACACCATTCTGCCTCTCAACATACCTCGAAAACCTAGAGATTAGATTTAACCTTGCCTAGTGGGCCAGCTGCTTGGCGAATTGGCAAGAATTTGTGTGACTTCTTCTTTTTTTTTTTTTATAATAAATTGATAACCGCAGAAGATAAATACCACATGAACTGGTGATAATGGGGACATCTGACTATTCTGCCCTTAATGCTGGTGGCGATGGGGATGTCTAAGGCAGGAGAATGATAAGTAATGTGTAGCACAATGGTTAGAATGATGAGATATTAAGCCTGGTGTGGTGGCTCACACCCAGTATGCCAGAATTCAGGAACTGGAGAAGCTGAGGCAAGAGGAGAGCTGTACATGGGAAGCTATCTGCTATACAGTAAGTTGTAGGCTAGGCAGGGGTCCAGAGTGCAGTTCTTTCTCAGAAAGGAATCCAGCAGGAATGTATATGGCTGAGTTAATAGAGCACTTGTCTGGCAGCACAAAGCCTTGGGTTTGAGCTAGTGGTCTGTTAACTAGGAATGATGACCCAAGCCTGTGACACAGTACTAGGGAGGTGTAGGCAAGAGGGTCAGAAATCCAAGTTCATCCTCAGTTACAAAGTAACTCTGAGAGCAGCCTGGGCTACCCGAGAGTCTGGCTCAATAAACAAACAGCAAACCAGAAGAAATAATAATAAAAAATTATAAGATTAAAAACCCCACAACCCCCTTAGCGATGCAAAACAAAGACGGATTATTACCTTGTAGATAAATTTCAAAATTAGATTTTTTTTAAAAAATGAATTGATTTATAATATCTCTAGAATTAACTGTTGCAGGACTGTGCAGATAGCCAGTCCTGATCAAAAGCACGGGACGTTAAACATGTTCGGCCAAATGGACAACCAATCTTCTCAGAACCAGTCTTTGTTTAATAACGATGCTTGACAAGTTTACTTAAGCAGTCAACACACTGTGGGGTCAGGGTAAAGCAACCATTGCTTAAAGCCAAAGGAAAGTCTTTCAGAAGCAAGCACTGGCAAGTGCCTTGAATGTCAATTCAACCTGAACAAGATGACAGTGATAAAAGGTAAGCCAGCTACTGGGGCATCTGGAAGCTGCACAGAAAAAGTCCCCAGGACTTAGAATGACAACAACGATTAATTCTTACACAGCCCTTTGACCAACACTAGTATTATGAATGGCTATATATAAATGAGTATATATACATATATATATACTCATTTTTGTGTGGATGTGAAATAGGTGCCACTGTTTCAAACCCTGTCCAGTATCTCCCTGTGAGATTCATGACACATTAGCTCAGATTCTCGGCAAGTGTTTGTGGTGATAAAACCCAAGACCATCTTTTACACTGGTACAAACACTTTGAATTGGGTACAATTTACATTTTTTTCCTTTAAGTTTCAGAAATTAACCACGGTATACCTACATACTCAGAAAATAGGAAGATGTAGGAGAGAGAGAGCGGGCTCTGTGGTTAAGAGCCCTGGCTGCTCTTCCAGAGAACCCGATTCTATCCCCAGCACCCACATCACAGTTCACAATCTTCTACAGCTCCAGTTTCTGGGAGATCCAACAACCTCTTTCTGGCCTCAACAGGCATCAGGGACATGTGTGCAAAATGCCTATACATAATAATAATTATATTAGTATTTCAGTTTTAAAAAATAATGCTTTTCTTTTCCTGGTGTGAACCTAGCTCAGGTGAACTAGGTTTAGGTTTGGGTTGAGAAATAAATCTCACTGTAGAAAACACTGGTTCCAGATTCCTCTCAGAATACTAAGACTTATTTACTGGGTTGTCTCCAGCAATACTGCATCTTTTCTGAAAGCTGGTTCAGTGCTCTATATGCCGACTAGAGCAGATATATCAGAATAACTTTTTTTTTCTCTAAAATCAATTTAATTCCCTAAGTCTAGACTTAACTTTTAAATTTTATTCAAATCTCTCTCTCTCTCTCTCTCTCTCTCTCTCTCTCTCTCTCTCTCTCTCTCTCTCTGTCTATCTCTCTCTTTCAGTCTTATAATTTCATCCAGGCATACACATTTTAGGTTTCTACATTGGTTTTGAAGGTCATATATGGAGTAAGAAATTTATGTATATTTACTTAGCTATTTAGCAAGAATATTACCAATATTTAGCAGTTGTAGAAAAATTTAAGTGCTAAATTCTTCACAACTTCTCAGACTGCATATCTTTTGGCTCACATAGTAAAATATCATATCAATAATGACATCTTGGATTTGATGTGTCATATAAAATTAAGAATATCACATTTTTCATATATTATTTATAGTAATAAAATATTGATACTAAATTATTAGTTTGTACTTTCTCAAAGTATGAATAAATACATGTGTAACCCTAAGTTTTAATAGACTCAATATATAATTGAACTTGTCACTTTTACAATTTGAGTATGCCTGCCCGTGGATGGCTATCCATACTATTACTTAGTGTTACAGGTATGGTAACTCCTTCTACTTCTTTCTTTGTCTGTTCGCACCCACCTAAATAAAGGGACAGAAAAGGCCCATTCCTCTAACTCAGCCTTTCTATGGCATAATTAGTAAGAATATGTTTTAGTGAGCAATTTATGGATGCAAAGTAAGTACTGTACTTGGGATCATAAAGAATTCTAAAGTGCTATAATCTTGTTTTTCCATGATATGTCAGCATTTTGTCAATGGCTGTTATTGTAGCTGCGTCTGAGCTCCTACTGTTGATCCTCTGCCCCCAAACCACCAAGTGCTGGAATTATAGCATGGGCTTCCTTGCCACAGGTAAAAACTTTCTAAAATAAAACAAATTAAGAACTGATTTGAAAACAGATGATTACATACCCATACTGGTACTGTGCTCCTTACAGACTGGTATTAAAAAGCATGGCGTTGTTCTGGAGGTTATAGAAGCTGTGGATAGCCCAGCGCACCTGGACTTAGCTTCTACCTTCCTGTCGCCTTCTCAGAGTCTGTATCACTAATGGGGGAGGGGTCAGTTTTTCTCTGTGGTATTTAGACTCATATTAAATGTTAACATTAACATGTTTTACGAAGTTCCATGCCCCTTGCTTGTTCTCCTCGTATTTGATATTTATGTTTGCTAAAACTGATTTTCTCTTTTATTAATAGGATAGGCTCAGTGTGGCCACCACTGTATTGTACCAGTAATAACAATTTCACTTAAATATGGCTTTAGTGTGCTCCTCTGCAAATAATCCTTCAATTCCTAAGAGTCTTTTATTTTCCCAGTAGCCCAGTTGGAGAGTTTTTAATATTAAATTGAATCATAACAACACATGCTGATTAGAGTCTAACTTAATACACGAAGCTTAATGTTAATTTTACAACTTCAAATCAAGGATCCTACTAGTCCAGGATGGTTATTTATCTCAAGTGTGATTTTATTTGAAACTTGTAAAGCCTACAGCTAGATATATTTCACATCATAAAAAAAACTAACCACATAAAGGAATTCAGAAAGATTTAGAACTATGGAAACATTGGTGAGAATATAAGTTTTGATGAATGTAGGACAGAAATCAAAAAGGCCTAAGTGTATGTACATGTCATTGATGTGGTGTGTCTGTGTGTATAGTGGGTATGTCTGACTAACATGATGAAAAGGATATGCTCAAATCATAATTCCTTTTAAGCAAAGTTATCCATTGGCATCAATAATAAGACACTAAATATCAGAAAAATAAGTTGTTTAAACTTACAAAAGAAATCCACATACATGTTACATGTTTCACAGTGTAAACTTTCCTCAAAATGAATTTTGCATAATGCCTTGACAGAGGGAATGCATGTTTAGTTTTCAGATAAATTGTGTTTCCGTTGTACAACTCTAACTAAAGAAAACAGTCTCAACCTCAAGATCAAGGAGCAAGAAATGGAACCAGAAGATAAACACCAAAGGCGTCAAATGGGAATCAATCCAGTATTATGAAATTTGTCTTTCACCCAAGACTAGCAAAGACATAACATGTAACAACACATCAGTGCTGCAGCTTACAACAGGGGGAAATTAGCTGACATCAAGTGCTGGCGCTTCACTGGTTTCAAAGCTCAAAGCACCATGAAACTGAAGAGTCAAGAAAAGAGGTGAGTGACTTCTAACAGAAGCACAGATAACACACGGACCAAAAGACCATCTGAGCAAGAGAGTAAGGCATTTGCTGTCTCATTTCTTCCTTCATTCTTAAGATCTTACCAGATGTTTATGACCCCCCCACCCCACCCCACACACTTTAACATTACTTGATAAACATGAAACCTGTCAGCTCACTGGGTGGGGTTGGGGGCTGAGATGAAACTTCTGTCTGTGATGGAATGATGGAACTGGAGATTTTTTTTTTTTAAACAAAATACCAAAAGAGGATTTAGAAGGGTTACAGAGTAATGATGAAAAATATCATGATCATTTAGGTGGCTAAAATTCTTATTTTTAGGATCTGTAATTTTTATGTGAGGCAGAAAACTGAACCACATAATACATTTTTATAATGTAAATATTCATCAAGACCATTTACAAAATTACTACTTTCAGCATATTTTCAAAAGGAAATTCCTTAATAAATTATGTTTATGCCATCTAAACACAGCATTAAGATGTATTATTAGTCACTTAATGGAAGCTAATGGTGAGCTTATAAATGAAGTGCTGGCTTACTTTGGTATTTTCTAAGAGCAACCAAAAATAGAATTCTTTCCCAGAATTCTACATATTTATAAAGTGCAAAATAAGCGAATCCAGCAATTCTTAAATGTAGTTCTTCTAGATGCCTTTAATCCTAAATATACTTGTAGAAACAAATTGTTTTTACTCTTTGCTAAGTCAGGTATGTCTAATTTATCCAACTTCCATATTAAAAAAACCCTCATAGAAGTTTGATGCATTATAAAATGATGAAAGAGACACAAACATGTAGGTAAATAATGTGGAGTATTTACAATATTTTCAGAGAATTGCTATTTTTCATGAAAATAGCTGAAGTATATAAAACAAGTCAAGAGAAAAAATCCAGAAAACAAATAGTATTAGTTATATGAATTATATAAATATTCATTCATTACAGATGAGTAAATGTGGAGTTAAAAATAGAAAGAGGTTACAGATAAATTTACAAAGAAAAAATTCTACATATAGATTAAATATTTTTAATAGACATAGTTTCTATTTATGTGCTCCTCAGGAAGTCTGCTATGACCCACCAATTATTTTCTCAGGCAAGGAACATCTCTCTAAAATGTTGCATTGAATGACATGATCATCCCTTCATTAAATTGCTCTATGTATACACATAGACTAAACTAGAATCCAATAATACTTTCTTATGATAAAAGCAAAATGGAAAAAAATCACAACTCTTTGTAAATCTGCAAATAATGTAAAATAATTTGTGAGAGTCATACCAGTATTTTTCAACAGACCACAAATGGAAGTACGTTTATGCATCAAAATATTTCATTATCCTAAGATCAAATAAGGCACTCCTAATTTATAAAAATAAAAACTGAAGCAAAATGCCTAAATCCTCAAAGGAAGCTTGTAGGAAAAGTTTCGGTATGAGGTATCTCAATCTAGGTAGAAGCTTATTTGATTTTTAAATTCAGACGATAAAAATTTATTTAAAAAATAATAATGTGCTGCTTCCCGGGCAAATGTTTCCATCTGTTTCCTGTTTAGAAGATGAAAGTGAGGGGAAAAAGAATGAACACTTTATTTCACATTAAGACAGACACTAAGCCTCATTTTGCCCAAATGACACAGTATTATTAACACATCCCTATTTACATTTAGGGCTATAATCACACACATCAATATAAATTTCATCTTACATAAAAACTTAGAAGTACCAGGTTTGATCAGTGTGAAGTAAAGTTATAGCTAGATTGATGCTCTGTGAAACATTTTATTTTAATTTTCTCTTTAAGAGTTAACATTATTCTATTAAAGTATATAAAATTTTCCATCAGCAGAGCAAGCTTCAATCATTTTAGTTAATTGGCAACTTTGGGGAACATGAAGCATCTCTCTTTCCCAGTAGTTTCATTTTAAACAAATCATGCTCGCATATAAAAATAGCAAATTGCATTAAATTTTATATAAGACATTTTACGGCTTCTCATATGGAAACAGCTATAAGCAGCTTTAATGGCATACACCAGAGCAAACAGCTTTGAATCAGCTCTCTGGCAAGGCACCATTCAAAGAGATTCAAGATATAGGCAGTGTTGGCTTAATGCTTAGAATATACCATCCAAGTCTAAGCCTGCAGGCTTACACACACACACACACACACACACACACACACACACACACACACACACACACACACACACACAAGGCTGTCCAAAGGATAGAGTGGTAAGATCTGTTTTTTTTTTTTTTCCCTCTAAATCAAAAAGTAAGGAATTGGGACATTTCTACACTTCTAAGTATTTACTGTTTATACAACATCTTAATTCTAAATCTTTGGTTATCCACCACCTATTCATGTTCAACAAGATAAAGAAGTGACAGTGCTGATGAGAGTTTCTTAGATCTGACTGCTAAACATTGCTGTTTTTATTCAACAAATGACTATTCTTAGATATTGTCATTTCAAAACTCTAAAGTCTAAAGATGCTTTTTGTCTATTGTGTCATAAAGTTGCCTTTAAAAATCTTTGGAAAAATGCATCAATCTGCTGGCCTCATTTTTAACGATTCCATAGCTTAGTTTTGACACACGGGGCTACCTGCCTGCAGATGGACCACACACCCTTGCTCTGAAAAGAGAGAGAGCTTTCGGGGACCAATCATGCTTTCCCTTTCTTTGTGAGACAAGTTCCAGAAGAGGAGGAGGGGTCCTGCAAGGAGGTAAATTTTTGTCTCCTTGGATATGTACATCTAATGTCCACAGCAGAATAGCACACCAAAAGACAAGCCAACATGACAGGCCAGTTTCAGTAAGTAAGCAGTCCGCCTCACTCTGGGAACCAAGGCTGCAGCAACTGTAACTGTTTTGTTTTTCTTTAAATGGGGCTGCTTGTGTCACAAAGGTTAAAAAAAAAAATTGCCTTGGAGAAAGACATGTATTGCAATAATGAATACAGTCAGAAAGTATCCTGCTATCTAAATTCATATATTTTCATATAATTTAATACCTCCAGTCCACTATTCAAAGGACTTGAATGGTTTCACTTGGTAACACTACCCAAGCCACACAGAATAAGAACCAAACCTTCTAAAACTCACAGTTTAGAATCAAATGTTTTTTTTTTAATGCTTGTTTAATTGTTTGTTTGTTTTTTAATTCTATAAGGGGAAATGTTAATTAAGCTGTTAAGTTCAATTGATAAAATATTTCCTTCTTTTCCAGCTATGAACAATTATCTACTGTAGCATAATACCCTAAGTAACACTTTATACGCCTGGTCCATGTTTCCCTTAGCATTTTCTTTCTTAGGTACCTAGTGACTCAGATGAACATCTAAATCTGTACCTTACTTGTGGCTTGTTTGGTACTGCAACAAAAGTCATATAATACTCAAAGTCCCAAAAAGCAACTATTTTGAAATGGGATTTAAGTGGTTAAATATTACCTGTGAAAAATACAAAAAAGAACATGCTGAACAATGAGGGAAATGGTTTAGAGGTTCAGCAATTAGACACAGACAAGTATTTGTTCATTAATCACATTGTAAATATTCTTACAATAAAATAAACTATCTTAATAGCTCCAGAGTCTTAATTCTGAAACTTTAATTACGCACTGACTGTTTTATGCATATTTCTACAAATGAGTTTGAAAGCAATGGCTAGGGTTCAAAACACCTTAACTTAAGGATGTTCTTCCTTTATTCTTAATTTTTGCTGTTGTTTCAAATTCTACCTTCCACAGACTGGTGTCTAGTAAGCATTTGTAAATGGCTGTTTCCAGTCAAAAGCTTTGATCAATGAATAAATCTGGGAATAGGTGCTAATTTAAAATACAGTTTCAGACTGTTTTAGTTTCTTAGAGACCCATCTCTATAATGTTATCGAGACCTCAGCTTTACACACCAGACATACCACATCTGTGGCAAATTCTATAACACAGCATTTATGCAGGCTCCACTTCTCTGTTCCCCTTTGACACTTTTGAGGTATTGATGAAATTACTCAAGTCACATTACACACAACAAGCCTTCAGCTTAAATAAGGAATACCCTTGCCATTAACAACTTAGTCTGAAATGTTAACAATCCTTGGGCTGTTAACATAACAACTGGCCATTAATGTGGTAATGACCAATTTCAGAGGAAATTGTTCTTTGAGAAATGAACATATTGGTGATCAGACCATATTTGAAGGAGTAAGACATATTTATAAATAAGTTAACTGAACTTAAAGCCCAGCAGAAATTAAAAGTTATATCTCAAAAAAGTAACATGCATTGTGTTATTTAAGGAAAGATGACGACTTCAGAAATAGAAACTGTTTTGATAAATTCCCTTGGATGAAACATTTACTTGAGATGGTCAGATATTAGGTTAACACCCTGCTCTATTTGCTATCATAAGGAAGAATAAAATAAAACAAACTCAAGGTTACTTTCTCTGCCGTCCACACATTGAAAACCCAAAACTATTTTACCCACAAAAAAACCAAGTAAACTCAACATTTCTGATTCAGAAGTATCTGAAGCAATCAAGCCACATTCTTTACATTTTCCTGAATGTTTATTTATTCATTTTACTTATTAAAATACCTACTCCAGACCGAACTGTATAAATTCCTTGTTTGCAATCCCAAACCTAAATCCACTTGAAATACTAAAATTGTGCATAATATAAGTCAAAAGGAGTCAAAAAGCTGTGGATATTGCTTAGCACAGACAAAGCGAACCTGGGAAGCAACACGTCAGATCATGAAAAGCAAACACAAATGCTTTATCTGGGAACGAGGCACTCATTCACAATGAGCACAGGAGACATTTTTATTTCAAAGAAGGAAAGTTCAAAGACTGCCGAGTTCTGAAAGAATTCGTGTTGTAAGTTAACTCTGATTAGTTTGCCGTAATGAGGGAAGCCCTGGCTCTCAAGAGTCACCTTCCATTGTGGGCACCTTGCGTGCTTCTGAGCTCTGGGAAGTAGAAACAAGTGCTTATAATTAGCCAGGAGGCTGTAGGCACAAGCCAGAGCAACACTTCCAGGGGAGAACACAATGTGATAAACCATGCTGGATTTGCCCTTATACAACCACCATTAATCAAAAGATATATATGTATTTGGATAAAAGTCTAATTTTAAGTAGCTGAATTACAGACTAAGAAAAAGAGGGATCAAATTCCCTAAGAACCCCCCCCCCCGCCCGCCCCAGAATGGCCAAGATGGTTGGTTAGAGAGTCGCTACCAATTGATAAATTTTGTGTCATAAGGAAAATGATTCAAAATAAATAGCTTAATGTCAGGCTAGAAAAAAATGATTAATTGTATCAAATATGAAAGCCCAAATGATGCCATATATCATTTCTCTAATTTGATAGATTCCCACTTTATTAAGATAAGTAATTTGCAGCTAAGTCAAGTCACAAAGTCCCCTGAAAAGAAAATACTTTCTCTTCAGGAGCGTTTCGGTGTTGACAAAAAGCAGGGAAGCTTTGGACCAACACCAGGCTGGCATAGCCATGGTTACCCACACTGTCTTGACAATGTGTATTTTGAGGGTGGCAATGGTTCCCATTAACTTTGAGGTTTCCCATTAACTTTTCATATTCCATAAAAATCACAAGTGAGTCTGAGGCTGCTCAATCTTGAAACAATGACTTTAATATCACTAAGTGGAGAAACAGTCACTCTGTGTGAGGGGTCCAAGACAATTGCAGTAAATATACTAATAAACTCAAATTAAGATTTCAGAACTGACTTTCTATCATGTATGCAAGACAGGAAAGTTAGCTGAAGAACCAGACCATTCAGTTCAACTAAAGTGGAACTTATTTAAAAGTACACAGCTAAAATGATGAGGTAATTACAAAACAGACTCATTTCTCTGGTGGAGTTAACCAATTTCACCTCTTGCGCTCTAAAGAAAGAAATAACCTGGTTGCTGTTTTCGTCGGAACATCCCTGGCACTAGCTGCCATTTTCAATGTTAAGTAACGAGTTCTTCAGTCGGAGTACTTACTTGGACAAGCCAAATTAAAACACTTTAGATGTTTTTGCTTAAGCAAAAGTTTGCTTGATAAAGGGCAGCATTGTGAAGGTTGGCAGTGTAACATCTTTCAAGAACACCAGTCGGCAGTTACGGAAAGCAAACAAACAAGCCAAAAACACAATTATAAACGTACTGTAAAAGGCAACCAGCCAACCCTGGCATGCAAGTACTAATTCCTACCTCAGGTAGTCTCTGCGACAAAGGATGAGGTTAGCTTTCGTGTACAGGGTGGAGCCCACCTCTCCCAAACGGCAGTCGCAGCAGGCACACTTCAGGCAGTCCTCATGCCAGTATTTGTCCAGTGCCTTTAGGAGATACCGGTCCTTGATTTTTCGGTTGCAGCCAGCACAACCTTTTGGCTTGGTGTCTGGCTGAACTGAGAGCATTTGTATGCCTGAGGAAAGAAACGAGAGAAGAGAGCTGAGACTCCAAGATGGAGGGACAGACAAACAAGTGAAATAGTAAAAGGCTGCCTTTGCACTTGTCCGTCCTTCCTTCCTTCCTCCTTCCTTCCTTCCTCCTTCCTTCCTTTCTTCCTCCTTCCTTCCTTCTTCCCTTCCTTCCTTCTTCCCTTCCTTCCTTCCTTCTTCCCTTCCTTCTTTCCTTCCTTCCTTCCTTCCTTCCTTCTTGCCTTCCTTTCTTCCTTCTTCCTTCCTTCCTTCCTTCCTGCCTTCCTTCCTTCCTTCCTTCCTTCCTTCCTTCCTTCCTTCCTTCCTTCCTTCTTCCCT
>NC_034591.1:153301754-153306754 GCF_900095145.1 Mus pahari
CTTCTTCCCTTCCTTCCTTCCTTCCTTCCTTCCTTCCTTCCTTCCTTCCCTCCCTCCCTCCCCCCTTCCTTTCTTTCTTCCTTCCTTCCTTCTTCCATTTTGAGGGATGTACTATAATCAAGCTATGTTTGGATTTTATAAAAGCCATATGAAAACCATGATGAGCTCATTCACAGGAAGCAGCCACAGTGGTAAACTGATGTTGTACATTGGACCTCGACACTGGACAGGGGAGGTTAGAAAGCCTTTAATCATTTCCATGTGTTTCTGTTCGTTCTCCACACAGAATGGGAAGAGCATCTGAACAAGTGGACGGCACCCTGAGAAGCAAGAGACTGAAACTAACTCAGAGTTGGCTAATGGGGATCAAAACCAAGCTTTGCCTAGCTGAATAAACAATTCATTTCACGTGCATTTGAAGGGAGCAGCATGTATCTGTGGGGGTTCAGACCCTTTCTTGGAGGTACAGAAGCCTATAGATAAGTGCACAGCACATCTGCCCAAAGCCTATAAATCCTACAGTGCTTACTTACATCGAAACACTTGCTTCTGTGTCCTTGATATTTCAAAGTATCCATTGTGTTAAAATAGCACAGTATATCTATTTTCATACGCATTAGTCACTGCTTATATTGCAGACTTGATTATATAATATATGCTCTAATATAAAACAGGTATGAGGTCATGTGATTTATAGCCACAAACATACACTTATTTTATAAGGGATGGAATAAACAATAGAAGACAAAGTCCAAGAAGGTACAAAATTAGGCACCCATCCATAAACAGATATGTACAGAAGGTATACATGCTCCATACTAAATAAAGAAACATTTTTATATTTTAGTGTTGAATTTCTTCATAAGCAAGGAGTCTGGCTGTCTTCTAAGGCTTTTACAACTTGATTGAAATATTTTCCATTAACTGAATACTCATTTTTTTGAGATTTTTTCATGTTTTGAGTTCCCCAGGTGTCAAACACTCAGTTTTGTTGTTTTTTTTTTTTTAAATAAAAAGGAAGAAAGAAAGAAAGGAATGCTGGTCAACTTTTAAAGCTCCATCTTCATCAAATGATGGATTTGAACTACTATAAAGTACTGTAGGCATCCTTGTCTCCCCTGTATTACAAATGATAACACAGAGAGCCACAGAAGCAAAGGTGTCCCTTGAAAGCTGAAGCACAGTAAGTACTGCTGTGCCCCGACACCAAGTGACACCAAGTGATCCACCTGTACGCCGAGGGTCACCCCTTAACACTTGGTTTCCTCTCCTGCATAAAGTTTTAAACTTGGCTGGACAGTGATCTAAAACAGCAATCTTGTACGTGTTTAAGAGCCTTTCAGAAGGGAGATGTGAAACACTGGTGATTAACTCTCTCCTTCCTTCCAATGGCCACCCCTCATTACCTACCCTGAAAGAAAAAAGAAAACGAAAGAAAGAAAGAAAGAAAGAAAGAAAGAAAGAAAGAAAGAAAGAAAGAAAGAAAGAAAGCCAAATAAAACACCACCCATAAAAACCACGGGTGAGGAGGACCATGTAAGCACACCCACAGCCGAGTCTTTTCTGGCTACTAATGGCAGGGGAGTAATGTGTACTATTAGACTGTTCTCGAGCTCAGGTAAGGAAATCACTTGTCTGGTAGAGTTGTGGAGGAGGGCATGCAGGGAGGAAAGCAGGGTGGCTGTCCTATGTGTCTGACATGCGTGGCTGTGGTGCTCCTCGCTGTGGACCAGCATCCAGATATGTGCAGAAGAGCAGGTGGTAGCCCTGTAGCCTGGTTTCTGATCCCTTTTCTTTGAAGGCACTCAGGGCCTAGTGTAGATTAATCATAACCCTTGATAGCTCTGCTAAATCTCACTCTCTAGAACTTCTAACAAATGAAGTTTCTTTGATCAGACTAGTTATCCTTTTCTAGCAAGGTCCCACAAGGCATGAATCCCATTAATTACAGTGTACAACAGACCCAGGCGCCTCTTAGTCATATACCTAGGGGAAAAAGGGGGGCGTTGATTTACTAAAAACAGACAGGATTTCATGACTGAAAGCATCTAAATTTTTGTTAAGGGTAACTATCCCAATTATCTAAGTTGTTGTTTGTTTGTTTTTTTTAAATACATCACTAAGCTAAAAGATTAAAAAAATAATTCTTTTTGGTAGTAAGCTAAACACCATTATTTCCCATACTCATGATATTATTAAGTGTAGAGGGTCAGCTATCTTTATTCAAAATGCATTGTAACCAAGACAGCAGATACCAAGATTTGGCACAGAATTACTATCCTTCTTGTCTTCACAAAGTGTTTTTGTTGTGTTGACATTTTAATTTAGCACTCAGAGGCCAATTAATAACTGAAACTCTTGCATTCTGTTTGGCCTTGTGCATGAAAGGAATCTGATATTTTTCTATATCCTCCTCATAATCTTTTTTTAGAGACCATCCCCCCTTTCTCTTGCAAATGGAATCTGTTCTAATCTATGCATTTTGAAAAAAAAAAATGTAGGAAAACAACCACTGGGTAGTCACCACATTGCCAGGAGCCTAAAGAGCAGAAAGCACTGAGGAGCCTCTGCTTTTGGAAAGAGGATGTCTGGGGAGAGTTATGTGTTCCTGGCTAAGAGACACTTCACAAGTTGCTCATAGCCCATCAGCACCCCTAACTAGTTAGTTTTTAGATTGGCATGCAAATTGTTCGGAGGGAAATTCTTATTGCTTCTGAGACTCTGTCATTCTGAGTTATTTGACAGTTTAAGGGAAAATCATAGTTTTTTTTTTTTTAAAGACATAAATAATAGCCTGTGCAGTGTGCTGTGCAGAAATAAGTAGAACCGTTTCATTTAAACTCTGGTGAGCTTTTAATTGCCTGGATTGCATTGTGAGAAGGCCTGCCGGTTGATTGCATCTATTATGTTCCCTTGTTCTGTGCCATTCATCCGCACAGTCTTAGCTTCAGTAGTTAACACAACAAAGTAACCACAACTCTGCAACACATAGGGGCTTAAAAAATAACCAGAATAACGAAAGATGTGCAGTGCTCAGGCACTGTGGGTATATATATATATATATATATATATATATATATATATATATATATATATATAATTTGGACTGATCACACTGAATGAATGGAGAACATTCCTTCCCCTTTCAGAAGATTTACAGAGCACAATTTGGGAGCCATAGAAGGGGGCTCCATCCAGAAGGGCTTTTGGAAGAGAGGATGCTAAAATTGGGTCCGCAGGTTTCGCAGCTGGGAGCAATGACATAGATTAAAAGAATTTGGCCAACACAGCCTTCCCACTGCCAAGAGTACCAAACAAAAGATTGTCTCTCCTCCTGCCTGTCTTCCTCCCACTCAGGCACACCCCCCCCCGCGCCCCCCAACCCAGATTGCAAAACTGGAATGGGCCTAAAAGCTTGTTTCTCTCTGTTCACTGGCCCAGAGCACCCCTACAGGCTGCAGACCCCTAAGGGAAAACAGTGTAAATAGATGTCCCCAAATCTCGGGTACTGGAGCTGCTTAACTCTGTTCTGCCCCTTCAACTCCCAACCCCCTCCGAGAGTCCTTCCATCACCCTCCCCTTTTGAGCAATGGAGCTGGAAACCAATTTGATTCCCTTTTTCTCCAATGCAGCTGCAAGGCTCAGAGATACTGACATTTCCCCACTCTTATCAGTTTAATTACAGTTACCATGGCAGCAAAGTGCTAGTGCTTGGCAAAGGCCAACAAGAGATTTGCAAGACTGGGTTCAATTTTGATGCAGCTCACATGCAAAATAAAAAAAAAAAATAAGAAACATACATACACTCTAACAAAGAATCTCCTTGTGGAGTTTATGATCCAACCTTTTGTGGCTGTGTCTTTGCAGCCAGGCAGGGGTGGTTTTGCAAAGAATGTACCAGGATTTGTGGCACCTAGCGAGATTAATTGGTCGAAAGCAGCAGTCTTTAAAAGCAGCAGCAACAATTTTATTTCGTATCTTCCTCAGTAGAAGGACAGGCAGGCTGTGGAGCTAGCCAGGAGTGCCTCTGTGATAGAAGGTAACCTTACCAAAACTTTTCTCTTGTTTCTGCATGAGTTGACTGAAGCGTGCCTGAGTCGCCGCAGCTTCCCATGGAGCACCAAGCCCGGAGGCAGAGAGTAGAGAAGGGAATCACTTGGATTTGGGACACAAGCATGGATCTGGTGAGCAGCATGCAGGGCCCAGGATCCACTATTGTGAAGCCACTTTGGGAGCAGGGGTCTAGTGGCTAGGGAGGCAGGCAGTGGGGGAAGGGACGAGGGAGCATGTAAAATGATGGCGAATGACAAAGCCACATGCTTCCCTCACTCTGCCTGTAATCCTAAAATCCCAGCGGCCCCTTTTAGCTTCCTAGTAACAAATGGATTTGATTAAACCGTCACACGCAGTGTTAGCATAGCATATCGTGTTCAGTATGAAAAAGATCATAAATCTGACTTGTGTTTCATAACAGCAATCTGAGTAGCCCCGGTTAAAATGTGCTGAATCTCTCTCTCTCTCTCTCTCTCTCTCTCTCTCTCTCTCTCTCTCTCTCACACACACACACACACACACACACATCTTGGGTACAAGAAACCTAGGTCCACTTGTCCCCCATCTCCATGAGCGCGATACAGTCACTTTTGCAACACACAGAAGCAGTGTTTTGATATTAAGGTTGCATTGGGAGAAGCAGTGGTGTAGACAAAAACAAGGTTGTAATTTCAACTCTTTCATGGGGGTGGCTGGCATACATTTCATCAAGCAGGTGTAGAGAGGTCTGGGAAAATACCCAAGACTGATACCACTTCCTTTAGCCTGGAAGCAACACCCCGCCCCCAACCTTTGCAAACTGTCCCAACCCCTCTTCCGGAGTCAGGGTGTGCGAATGCTGCAGCTCCCAATGAACTTTGTCTATTATGCTCTAGACTCCTACTTGAGATGTCGCGTCGCGCTGCTGCCGCGCGCTCCACTCTCTTCCTCCAGCATCCACGTCTTCC
>NC_034591.1:153311754-153314860 GCF_900095145.1 Mus pahari
TCTGCTCTAACCTTTGTAGTGACGCCAATTTTAATGGTGCATTCAGACCATTGACAGAGCTGTGTTTCTCCCCCAGCCTCTCCCCTCTCTTCTCCACACTCCATCCCTCCCACTCCCTTAACCCTCAGAAACAAAAGGGTAAAAAAAAAAAAAAAAAAAAAAAAAAACCCTCCAACTTGTATAGTTTGTACTTTTGATAAAAGGTTTGGATGATGAGCCGTGGCATGGCCGCTTCCTTTCTAATGTCTTTTTATCTGTATTAATTCCTCAGATGAAAACTTTAAGGAACAATGAAGGAGAGAGGTGCCGCTCTGAACCGGTGAGAAGAAAAAAATTACACAGCACACCTGGGACAGATGAAGCCAAACTAGTGCTTTTATAATGCCAATCAGCGCGGCTGTTATCATCCCTCTAATTAGGAAAGCTGCCTAAAACAGAGCGCACTTGGGGAAATGGTAATGTTATGGTTTTGCACTTAAAAGGAGGCACATTTCCTGAGCTGTAAGGATCTGGGATTGGGGCTGACAAGTCCTTTAATTAATGGCAGGATTCCCTGTGTGTGCAAGTGTGTGTGCTTGTTTTAATTCATAAAAGTGGACAAAGGGTTCCAGGAAGGGGGCTGCTGTGGGAAGGGAGGGGAGAATCCATTAGTTGAAGATGAGCACAGTTCAGAGCTACATTCATTTTTCTCTCTCTTTTTTTTTAAATCCCCAAGGGACTAAGGTGCAGAACTGGAGTGAGCTGTTCCCCAACTCCTGGTTTTGAACCCTGGACTGAATAAAAGCTTAAGACCACAAGACAAACACAAAGTTTATAGATAACTCCTTTTTCAAGTGTAGTGTCTCTGCTACAGTCCTTGCTACTCTCTCCTTGGGAAGGTGCCCTCCAAGGTTCACCTTGGCTCCTCTGTGCAGTTCCCTATTCAGGAGGGCCTGGGTTCTTCTTCAGTGTTCTGGTATGGAAGACACTGGTATGGAAGACATAGGTGGTATCCCTCAGTGTTGACATTGGTATGGAAGACATAGGTGGTATCAATTATTCCAGGACCTAGATCACTCCTTTCCTTTTAAAATGTGACCAAGCATCCTAAGAAAGAGTGATGGTGTTTGGTTTTTGGAAGGTTTTTAAACTGGGCACTTTGAAGCTGTCAGGAAGCATTGGCTGTACACACTGTTTTAAATAGCCTTTCCATGCTCAGGAGCTACTACTCCCCCACTAACTCCTAAAACTGCTTCAACATTTCCCCTCTCCTGCCCTCTGCGTGCTTCACCAATGTGTACGTAGCTGTTCTTGGGTATAGATGGTGCATGCTAGGGGGATTGTTTGAAAGGTTAATAGCCATAAGATCCTGTCCTCATCTGACATATTTTATAATTTATTTTTATCAAAAATGAATTTCAAATATTCTGTTGCCATCTCAGACATACCAGCATACAGCCTAAAAATAGGTACAGTTACCAGAGCTACGGTGATGGATCGAACACATTTATCTGCCATCAAACTCATGTTCTTGACTTGGGAATCTCTCTGTGAAACACAGGGCATTTCTGAGGAAAGGAAAGACCAGCGACTGAATGAAACGTTAAACTTATCCTCCTAAGGAAAGAATAGTTTTACAATCATGTTTTAATTTTCTTTTGTATTTTATACCTTTGACATTTTGTGGACAAATTTAAGGAGCAGCAAGGTTGTTGACAGGCCTGGGGTGAGGACAGAAGGACTAAGCGTTTTCTTTATTCAAACAAGGCAGAAAGTGAAACCACATAGTCCAATGGTCAGTGTCTCAATAAGATGAGAATAAACAGAAAGAGGCTCTGCATCTTATTTATATTTTATCAGAGGTTATTGCTGTAGCACGTGAAGCACAATAAATAGCATTCTGTTAGCAGCCATTTGAAAAAAAATGTTCATCACTTTCAAATAAAATTACTTCCCCAACAAAGTGTATGCTTTATTTCTCCTCATGTTCCTCCAAGGAGCTGAGAAATGGAGGATGTTTTAAATGCCCTCACACAAGCTATTTAACTAATAAACAAGTCAAGCCAGCGTTAATCACTGACCACCTCCTACCATGGGACAGACACACACACACACACATACACACACACACACACACACACACTTTAATTTAAAAGAACAATGGATAATAATGTGAAAAGAAAATGCAGCAGCTGAGATCTTATTTACAGGATCTAGCGGGGAATACACTTCAGCCAAAAAAAAAAAAAAAAAAGATATTATGATATGCAGCACTTTGGTTTATAAGAAAGCAAAGAACAGAATCTCGAAGTCATCTGGCTGGCTTGAGATGTCTCTCAGAGTCACTCCATTAAAGCAAATTGCTCTCATCTTAAATAACACTGCACAACCAAACAAGACCTTTAAGAGTAGTCAATATTCAAAATGGCCTACCCAAGCATTTGTTACATCTTCCAGTTTCATGGATATAGCAACAGACTTGTTTTGATGTAAAACCACCTAAGTGATGTATGTCATGGCCCCACTACTTCCCCTACAACTTCTACATGTTTGCATTTCTAGAATAAAAGACATCTTATCTTTGTCTAGAAAACGGAGGTGTCTTTGGAATCTGCTCAAACATACTAACATTTATCCCGATCCTTTCAAGACTAACCCTTGTCATCTCTTCATATTTCAGAGGCAAAGTGTAATGTGTTTATCTTGGTTGGATTCTTTGGAGGTTGGATGTATACAACGTGCTATAGACAGCACTTGATTCACTCCCTGCTGACTGCTCTTCTGTGAGTCTGGACTGTGCTTGGAAAGTTTACATCCATGTGGATGAGAGCCAGGTCTGGTTCACAGTGTGGTGTCCAAAGAACTATATTTTGAGTTGAGTATGGTCTGTCCTGTCTTTATTTCCCTAAAGGACATGACTTTCAATGCAGTTACACTAATTGTCTTCTCCTGAACCACCACCCCATATTTTAATCCAAGAAATAGGTGGAAGGATTCCAATCAAAGTTCAAATACATGTCTCTTTTTGTGTTAGGCCCTTGAACTCATGAAGATAAGGCCAAGCTTTTATATATATATATATATATATATATATATATATATATATATATATATATATATATATACT
>NC_034591.1:153314960-153316482 GCF_900095145.1 Mus pahari
TATATATATATATATATATATATATATATATATATACTGTTTTTTAATGTTAGTGACAATGTATAAAATTCATCTCTTATGGTGTCTAGCTTCTAGAAGCTTCTTGAGATTTGCTAACAATTAGTGCCTTATTCAAAAAAAATACTAAATTTCTTAGCTAAGGGTCATTCATCATGTTGGATTTCTGTTCCCACACTTCTGTAAAAACAGTGTGTGGATTTCATTGTAAGGTAATTATAGGCTACATTCTCTGTTAGACTAAACACCCTGAGAATGCAAAGTTGTCTAATTTTGCTTTTCATTCCACACAGGTATAACTGGAATATTATGGTCACAAAAGATATTTATTAAAGTTGATTTGAATTATACTACAAGAAAGTCAGTCTTAAACACATGTATGACGTTAATCTAAGTAGTTGATAAAAAGGAAATACTAAGCATATTAGATCATGCTACTTAACATGATTTGTTTTCATGATATGTATACATCCAAAAATATTTCTGTAACAGGACATAAAGGTTTATTTTGTCATCTGTCTGCATGAGTACAATAGAAGTTGCTCGAGTCCCACTCCATGTTTCCACATCTTTAGGTTTCAGATCCTATCCCATAATGAGTCCTTCATAACTGCTACATGAAGGGTTAAGTGGAAAACTGATACATGATTGGAAATATGCAAAATAAAATCATTATTTCTTAAAATAGGCAGTACTCTGGGACAATAAATACAGGGGATATTGAGGCCAGCGTATTTTTTGACACAAAGTAGAATTATGACAGTTTCCTGTAATGTACGAAATGTAATGATTTTGGTGGTAACCATGTTTAGGTAGTTGTGATGCTTTATTCAGTTCTTCATATCTGACACCAAATTGTATTTTTGCCAGTCTATAATGAAAAGTTTCAAATAATATTTGATATGATAATAACTATTTCTACTTATGCCTTAAATACTCAAGGGAGCACTACAAAGACAAACTACAGCAAACTCAAACAAGATAGAGCCAGTAGACTAGGGTCTAGGTAGACTGTTCTCTAAGTGTCAGGTATAAGATAGAGCCAGTAGGCTAGGGTCTAGGTAGAGTGTTCTCTAAGTGTCAGGTACACCGCGTGCCTTGGCATTAGCAGTTTTCTCATGTGATAAGTATATAAGTAGGAAGGCATTTTGGCTCCTCATACGCTGTGTGTCTACATCCAGAGTGTATGTCAACGGAAGAAAGGAATCTACTTGTGTTGAGTTTTTTCTTTAAACTCTTTGCCAGAAGAGGATGTTGGATCCTCTGGTAACTGAGTTATGGGGGCTTGTGAGCTGCCATGTGGGTGCTGGGATCTGAACTAAGGTTCTCTGCAAAGAGCAGCCAGTGCTGCTAACTGGGAACCCATCTCTCCTGCACTGATTGCGTCTCATTTAACCCCACTCCTTTCCTCTTCCAATTTTGCTTTTCCCTCCCTCTCTCCTGCCCTCCCTCCCTTAATTCCTCCCTCTTCCTTCCTTCCTTCCTTCCTTCCTTCCTTCCTTCC
>NC_034591.1:153316731-153326249 GCF_900095145.1 Mus pahari
CTCTCTCTCTCTCTCTCTCTCTCTCTCTCTCTCTCTCTCTCTCTTGTGTGTGCTGGATCATGAGCATGTCAAGGCATTCATATGGAAGTCAGAGGACTTTTTCGGTTCTCTCATTCTACCCTGTGGCTTGGAACTCAGGAGTTCAGGCTGGGTGGGCAGTAGACCCCTCTAACCTCTGAGCTAGACTTGTGTTAAGGTTTGAGAAAACAGGTTCATTCACAGACCTACCCCATCTAGCTCAGCATTCAGACGAGGGCATCTTTGAAACACTCATGAGAACCTACAGAGTTGGAATCCTTACTCTAGTGACCACATTGGTGGGAGCTGCATTTTCCAAAGTCAGAGGGCGAAGAATGTCACTGGAGATATGCTGGATGCAGGAGAGGCTGTGACCTTCACTTTGCTATCTGTTTCCTCTTCCGAAACTTTCAGCGAACCAGAAAGGAGATGAAGGAGAATTGGGCCTCTTCCAAGGTTCTTTGCTGGAAACCAGAACTTCTACCGGGCCCCGGTATCTTATTCTCCTTTCTATGTACAAAGCTGAGGCTTATTGTCTTCTGCATCCAGGCACAGCACATCAAACCTGTGGTCTGGAGTCCTGGAGGTCAGTGGCGAGCCATCCAGCCATTTGTAATGAGGGGCAGGTTTGCACAAATTAAAGAAAATCAGCAAATATCATGGGAAGAGAGAAAAACAAACTGCCAAGTGAAAGGCTCAGAGAGGATATTTTCAAATTGATTTACGTTTATTTCTATTTATCTGTTTTTGGGATAAAGTCTTATTAGGTCAAAGCTACCCAGCTTTGAGTGAGCTGGAATTGGCTACATTGAACAGACTGGTCTCTGCATTCCAGAGATCTGCATGCCTTTTGCTTCCCAAGTGCTCTTATTAAAGGTGTAAATCCCCATGCTAGCTCGAAGCTGATTTCTGATGAGACTCGAGAGAACCTGCTTGATTTGTGTGTTTGGGGAGATGAAAATAAAAAAGAGCTGCATCAGTGCAAGATTGCCATTTGATGGGGAACGAAGTAAGAGTCAAAAGAAAGACAATTCAGGTAAGGACAAATTTTAGCAAAACAAAATGCATAATAGAAAAAAATGAAAGCCAACATTTTAAAAGACATCACCATCACAGGATATTAGTAAGTCTGATATGTGAAGTGGCTAGAACATTGTGCTGGAAGACAAAGGGGTTTGGAAAACAAAGAGAAAGACATGTAAGATACCCCTGCAAAAAAAAGAGATTGTTGAAACATGTGAAGCAGAAATGGTAAATAAGGATATAAGAGAAGAAAACTTTCCTGGTTGACCTGTGTGTAGATTTGACTGTATGAGAGAGTTTGCCTACATATATGTCTCTCTCTCTCTCTCTCTCTCTCTCTCTCTCTCTCTCTCTATATATATATATATATATATATATATATATATATGTACCACATGAATGCAGTGCCCATGGAAGCAAAAAGAGAATGTTGGATCCTCTTGTACTTGAGTTATAGGTGGTTGTGAGCTGCCATGTGGGTGCTGGGATCTGAACTAAGGTTCTCTGCAAGAGCAGCCAGTGCTGCTAACTGGAACTCATCTCTCCTCCACTGATTGCTTTTCCTATCTCCTCATCCTGTTGTCCTTCCAACTTTCCTTTCTCCCCCCCCCCACTCTCTCCCTCCCTCTCTCCCTCCCTCTCCCTCTTTCTCTCTTTTTTCTTCCTTCCTTATTCCTTTCATCCATCCATTCATCTGTCTGAATTCCTGTCCTCCCTCCCTTCCTCCCTTCCTCCCTCCCTCCCTCCCTCCTTCCCTTCCTTCCTTCCTTCCTTCCTTTTTCCTTTTTCCTCCTTCCTTCCATCTGTCTTTCTATCTGTCTGTCCTTCTTTGTCATTACGTTGTGCTGGAGTCTCAGGAACTGCCTAATGCTTTACCACTGAGGTACAGCCCCACGAATCACTTTCAGTGATGCATCAGGAGAGTTACTCCTGTGCTTCCTTCCTCCTTCTCTAGCTCTTACCTTTTCTCTGTCACAACATCACCACACTTCACAAGTCTCTGTCTTCCCCTCATGGCTGAGTGCATTCCTGTGCTGCATCTAATGACCTAACTGTAATTTGTGAGCAATTCGAGATATCATATTTAAATAGAAATTATGTCTGGACCTTATTTTCTATAAAAGGGGATTTATTGGCAATATTTGCTTCTTTTTATCCCATTTCCACCCACTAGAACTTCTTGTTCTATGGGTAATAATTCACGGATTAAGAGTTGTAGGAAGGTTAGATAATGCTTTCAAGTTTCAACACTTAGAAATTAATTAATTTAAATTTATATTTTTGGTTCAAATTATATACTTGGTTTAGTAATTTTTAACTTTGCAGTTGCTTCATAGTATTTTTAGAATAATGATGCTTATGTCAGGTTTTTTGTTTGTTTTTAATTCAACTCTCTAATGTGGAATCATCTGATATAAATATTATATTTGTATCTGAGAAAAGTTACATTTGTAATATTTAGTTGCCAGGATGAATTTTAAGCTGGTCTTTCTTGAGACAGGGTCTATCTGTGTAGCCCTGAGTTATCTTGACCCTGCAATTCTTCTCTCACACATTCATCTACAATGTTCATGTGTGTACCTGTGTGTGTACGTGTGTGTGCATGTGCCTGTATATGTGCATGCACACATGTGTATGTGTGTTTGCGCACATGTGTGCATGTGTGTATACATGTGTGTGTTCCTATGTGCATGTGCACTAATGTGTGTGCATGTGTACGTGTGTGTGTGTGTGTGTGTGTGTGTGTGTGTGTGTGTATGTACTTGAGACCTGAGACCCTGTAGAATGGAGAGCCAACCTAGAGCTTCAGCTATTGCTAGGCAAATGGCCTATTACAGACCTAACCTAGAAGCCCATTTTTACAGAATTTCATGATCATGATAAGATTGCCAAACTGTGCAAGGAGCTTCTCTTAGGTCCCATTTACTCAACTTCGTTTATTATTTATATGTTGCCCTGTTTACTGTCTTCTGTATCTATTTATTTATGCACACTTGCACATTTTTCTTGAAATATTTAAAGATACATTGGAGACATCGTACCCCTTACCCTTAAATATTTCACCATGTCTGTCTAGGAAAAGAAAATTAAAGACTAGGGGCTGGTGAGATGGCTCAGCGGGTAAGAGCACTGACTGCTCTTCCGAAGGTCCTGAGTTCAAATACCAGCAACCACATGGTGGCTCACAACTACCCATAATGAGATCTGATGCCCTCTTCTGACACATCTGAAGATAGCTACAGTGTACTTATGTATAATAATAAATAAATCTTAACAAAAAGTAAATCTTAAAAAAAAAAAGACTAAACCTTTACATTCTTGAAAGTAATTAAAGCCATCATTGAAAACCAGAAAATTTGGTATAGATGAAGTATTAACTAATCTGACACCCATATGCAACCTTCCTTCACAGTGCCATTATATTTTTAACATATGACCTCCTTGCTTTCATACATGACGCCATTCAGGACTGTGCCCTGCATTTAGTTGTCCTTCAGCTGTCTTCTTGACACATCTAGGAAAAGGGTACATCAGCTGAGGAACTGCCTCCACCTACCCTGCCCCCACTGAAAGATATATATCCAGCCTCTTGCTACATGTAAAACTAAAATTTTATTAATTTGAATGAATCTAAATTTAAATAGTCACACTTGACTAATGGTCACCATATAATGATAATGTAATGGAAGAGAGAGTACTGACTATTTATTTTATATTTCAGAATTTGTTTTCCTGAGAGGCCAGGTGGTACAGTCCTATAATTCTAGCTATTTAGAATGTTGACAGCATCACAAGTTCAAAGCCAGCATTTGCATATATATATATATATATATATATATATATATATATATATATATATATATATATATCTCCAAAGAAGAAGAGGAATAAAGTGCTTAGAAGGTTGGGACAATATCTGAGTGTACAGTATTAGCCTTGCCTGAGTTCAGCTCCTAGTCCTGGGCAGACCTCAGGGACAGTGGAGTTTATTTTTCTACCAGAGACTTAGGCATTTCTTATACCTGGAGTCTCTTCTTTCTCCAGGTATAGAATTATCTCCTAATACAACATATTTGTCTGCCTTTTTGGCTGAACTAGAGAAATTTCTGTCTGTCCCTGTTTTTGTTTGTTTGTTTGTTTGCTTTTGTTTTCTGTTTTCTTTCTGTCTCTGCCTCTCATTCTGAGATAGAGTCTGCTACAGCTCTGAAGATCCTTATCAGAAGGAGGGAGACCTTGAACCTCTGACTTCCTTCTTTCTCTACTTGCAGATGCCTTCTCCACTCCCCAGATCATGCAGTGGTGGGGAGTCCCTCCCAGGTCTCATGCATAGTAGGCAAGAGTTTTCCTAGTTGAGCTACAGATCCAAGGGAGCCCCCCTCTCCAGTTACAGTGACAGCCAGGGCACACTTCCCTTGCTATTCGGCTGACCCACAAGAGTGCTCTTTTCCATGATCAAACTCACAATGTTTCAAGGTCAGAAACTCTGTCCAACATTTCTTTTGCATTCCTCTTGGCAACATACCATATGCTGGGCACCTGGTCGGTATTTAATAAATATTTATTGCATGGATAACTAAAGTCCTTTACACCAGGGAGCAGGATAAGAGGACAGATGGAAGTCACATGATAAAAATGCCACTTCTTCCTGCCAGAACTGAGAGTATATTCTGGTGATTTTTCCATAAGGTTCCAGAAAATTCGCTGTGAATTAGACTCTACAGTCAAGATGCCTGGAAAGACTTTTCAGAAATCAAAAGGTGAATTTCTATTGCTCTCCGGACACATCCTCTGTTTGATTCTCTCTGGACTGCAGTGCACCCAAACAGCAGAACTCCAGAATGAAATTGTAAGCTTTCTCTCATGTGTGTGGGAACCACATGGTGGCTCCCACTGCTAGTGATTTCAGGTCTGTCTCACAGTTCTGATTTGACATGTTACAACTCCTCAAAATGGTTGCTTGTGTTATTTGCAGATTATGTCTGTTTAGACTGCTGGTTGGGTCAGTTATCCCTAAACTTGTAGGGTCGGGGTAAACAAATACCAAACTATTAAAGGATAAATAAACAAAACATTAAGTAAGTAGCACAAACTGTGTAACATACGGCTAATGATTTAGAATCATGCTAACCGATAAACCCTTCTGAACACAATGAACAATTCTTTATCAATTTGAAAACATATAGCTTTTAAAGACAACAATCATTGTCACTAACATTTTTGAAAGTAGGCAACAATGTCAAGAATTTGTTTATACATACGGAATGTATTTTAGATGTAGCAGCTAGGAAATCTCATTACTGTAGACCTCACTTGAAGATCTCTGAGGTCCCTTCCAGCTTTAAATGCTGAATATAATTCAGAATTTATGATAATTTGAACTTAGGCTGGGCTGAAATTTACTTTTGTATGATCTATGAAGCGAGGATTTGGTAATGGTGTAAACAAGATTGCTCGAGGCTTTTAGCCAAGCTGCTCTTAAAGATTTTAACACATTGTGTGATACAAATGGGTCTAATTTCAAAAGATCCCTCCCCATTTGTTAGAGCAAGAAACACAAGTCTGTTAGTTAGAAGTGCTTTTTATGAGCAGCCAGATTTGTCATGTGTGTTCAGAAATAATACATCTGCATATTTATTACTGTCTGAGGTCTACTTCATTTTTATTCCAGATTGTCTTCTCTGATGGTAGAACATATTCATGTGTTCCTCCTGTAATTAGAAATGACTACTCTTTAAATGAAATTGTTCATGCTCCCTTTTTTACTTCTTATTTCCTTGATTATATTTAAATATGTATTATTAGACATCATTATTATTTCAGTGCCAAACTGCATGAAAATGCGTTTTGCAGCAATCAAGTTACTCTTTAGAGAATAATGAGGAATTCAAAGCCTCTGAAATACAATTGTAATTCTGAAGTCCATTTATAATTTTTTAAGAATGCAATGGGTAGAGGAATCTAAGAGTAGAGGCTTCAGCACACAGCTCAGCAGAGAACTCATGGACCCACGTTCAGTTTCCAGCACCCATAGTGTGCTTTGCAACATTTACAAATCCAATTCTAAGGGGTCTGGTACCTTTCCTGACCTCAGAGGCTCTGGTGCCATTCATACAGTATACACAATATACCCAGGCACACACGTATTTACATAAAGTAAAATAAATATACTTTTAAATATAGAAAGTACAGTGATGAATTTGTTCCTATGTATTCTTTATTTTCTCTTTGACATATTATTTTCACTATTTTTATTGACCATAAAACCACTCTCTCTTTTTACAAAGGCTGAGAAATGTTTTCTGGTGTGCTGTAGAGGTGAGATTTGACGTTTAGCTATATGGTTTCACAATTTGATTTACTTACAAGTAGCAAAAGATGTAGTAAAGCCATGTATATAGAGACTATACATGTTTCATTTTAGAAAAACCCACATGACAAAATTTACATTGCAAAATCTTGTTTATGGTTTGAAATGAACAACCAAAATCATTAAGCTAAAGTAATGTAACAAAAGCATTAAGTCATTTCTACCAAAAGAAATTCAGTAAAAGAAAAAAATTCCATGTTCTTCCATGAACATATTATTTATAATACCATACTGTTTTGTAAACTTAGGATTGTGGGACCTTGTATTATTCTTCGCTTTGTTCTATGGGCTGTGCTCATATTGATATATGAAGAGCAATTGCTATGATAATAAAGAAACAAAACTTATTGCCATGGCAATTTGTACATTTAAATACACATTTTATCAAATTTTCTGTTTTATTACCCATTTACTGAGTTGGTAATATACTGATTTATTCTAGCCTAATTTTTTATATTGTCTTTTGAAGGATGAAGGATGTCTCTCTCTCTCTCTCTCTCTCTCTCTCTCTCTCTCTCTCTCTCTCTCTCTCTCTCTTGTGCACGCGGGGGGCACGCGCGCGCGCGCACACACACACACACACACACACACACACACACAGAGCACAAATATATGTAATTTCCTCTGGTGCTGCCTCATGTAGGTGCTGGGCCTGACTCTGCTCCTCTGGAAGAGCAGCAAGTATCCTTAGCTGCTGAGTCAGCTCTCCAGCTCTCTCTGTTTTATCTTAATTTTTACAACTTCTAACAAGATAAGATCTATGATTATCTTTATTTAATAGGTTGGGAAACTGAGTCCTTATGAGAATATAATTCCTAAGGATTTCTCATTAGTACACAGCAGAGGCTCCAACTGAATATGTTATCTTTCTCTAAGCCTACATCCTGCCTTTCTAAATAAGTGTTTTCATTTTTTTTCCAGGTCTCCACTCACAGTAATTATTTTAATGCCTTAAGTCTCTTCAGATATTGAATATGTATAGGTCATAAATGTTACTAACATTGAGAGGTTTTTTAAATGTCTGGAATTATTACAATTCAAACAGTAAAGAACTTATTCCCAGGTACCAGAAATTCTGAATGGTGGGATAAACAGAATTGAATATAATTACCGACAGATAATTCTTCTTACTGATCTAAATGAACACTATTATAATTCCATCAGGTAGTACAGAGTTCTGCCTTATTGGTCTATTTTTATTGGTTTTTGTTTCCATTGGCACATGAAAATTAGAAATAGGCATAGAGCATGATGTTTCTGGGCATGGATACCTGGTGCTTGTCTAAATTAAGGGAGGAGTGTCTGTCTCTTGCCATCATTTTTTCCAGTGTTACATTCTACATCAGATTTATTTTAATTCAAGGTCACACTTTGTAATCTTTATAAGGTTTGATCTGTAGTAGGTAGTATGCACAATAGTGAGTTTCTTGATGGTATTTTTATACATGTTATTTTGCTATGCTCTTACATATGCACCATCTCTTCAAGGTTCCCAAACAGATTCCTTTCATCTTGCTGTTTGCCCAACCCATTTCCCACACTCCCCACCTAATTTTTGTCCCCAGTCCTATTCCATTAACATCAGTTCTTATTTTAGTTCCAGTGCTGCTTGGCTTAGGGCACTGTGGTTCTGTGATACAACTTAGAATCAGGTATGAAGATATCTCTCAGCATTGCTTTGGTTATCTGGAGACTCAGAGCTTACACACACACACACACACACACACACACACACACACACACCCCTTATGAATGTTTCTATCTCTGTGAAGAATGTCATTGGAATTGTGAATCTATAGATTGTTTTGGGTAGAACAACTATTTCCACAGTATTGACACTTCCAGTCACTAAGTATGGACTGCCTATCCACATTCTAGTGTCTTTGTCATTGATATTAAAGGTTCCTGAAGGTTCCTGATTTTGTGTGTGTGTGTGTGTGTGTGTGTGTGTGTGTGTGTGTGTTAAGATGTAAACATTTCCTGGTACAGTCTTGGAGACTCTAATTTACAGAATCTTGCCACTTTCACATAAAAATATTTTGATTTCCTTTGCAATTTGTATTCCTTTATTTCCTTCTCTTATTGCTCCTGCTACAGCTAGTACTTCAAATCCTATATTGAATGATTCCCGTTTATAGTAGAAACCCTTAGACATTTACCATTTAGCATAATGTTGGCTGTAGACTTCTCATATGTTATTTTTACCATATTGGCACATGCTCTTTGTATTTCTAGTTTATCTAGCCTTTTCAACATGAAGGGATTCTGGGTTTTGTCATAAATCTTTCTGCATCTATACTGAGATGATCATATTATTTCTGTCCTTGAATCTATTTATGTAATGTGCTATATTTATTGATGTGATAAGCTGAACAATCCATATCTCTCAGATAAAGGCAGATCGATCATGGTAAATGGCCCTTCTTTCTTTCTCTCTGTCTCCATTTCTTTATTTTGAAACAGGAAATCTCTCTATATCCCTAGCTGTCCTGGAACTCACTTTGTAGACCAGGCTGGCCTGGAACTCAGAAATCCACCTGCCTTTGCCTCCCGACTGCTGGGATTAAAGATGCACAGTACTCTGCCCAACCCAGTAAGTGTTATTTCTACCATAGTTTTTCACTTGATTTTTGAGTATTATATTGAGAAATTTTGTATCTTTATTTTTTTAGGGTAGTTAATTTATCAGCTTCTTTTTCATTGTTTTTCTTTTCTTGTTTGGGTACAAGATTAATACTGCCTTTGCTAAAAAAAAAAAAAAAGAAGAATTGGGAAGCATTTCTTCATTTTTCTTTTTCATGAAATATTTTGAGAAGCATCACATTAGTTTTTCTTTAATGGCCTCATAGATTTAGTATGGGTGAACATTTTTAGTTAAAAATTATAGCCACAGATTATTGAAAAAAGATGACTTCTTCAAAAAAATGGTGTTTGGAAAACTGGATAACCACATATAGTGTGGATATATATATATATATCTATATATCTATATATATATATATATATATCTTGTGCATTCCATAAGATACAGATATATATATATATATCTTGTGCATTCCATAAGATACAGAATGAATACACAATGAAAAAATACACAAATACACACACA
>NC_034591.1:153326344-153335510 GCF_900095145.1 Mus pahari
AAAGAGAGAGAGAGAGAAAGGAGAGAAGGGGCAGACAGGAGTATACCCCCAGGAATCCCCCCTCCCTGAGGCAACCTCTTTCATTGAGGCCAGACAAGGCATATAAATGTTCTGTGGGCTTTGGTCCAGCCCATGTATACTCTTTGGTATAGTCTCTGGGAGCTCTCAGATGTCCAGATTAGTTGACACTGTTGGTCCTACAGTCCTACAGAGTTGCCACCCCTGTCCATTCCTTCAATCCTTCCCCTAATTCTTCTATAGGGGTCCCCAACCTCAGTCCAATGCCTGATTGTGTCTATCTGCATCTGTCTCAGTCAGCTGCCTCTCAGAAGACAGAGCGGTGATAGGGAGAAGAACTCTGCGAGAGGGGACTGGAAGGGGAACAATGTTTAGGATGTAAGTAAATAAAATAATTAATTAATAGAAAAGTACACTGGAAAAATAAGAGATAGGAATATATATATATATATATATATATATATATATATATATATATAGAGAGAGAGAGAGAGAGAGAGAGAGAGATAATATTTTAATGTATGACTTAAAAATTTGACATTATTAGAGAAAAAAAGCACAGGAAGCTTCAAGATATAAGCATAGCCAAGAAATTTCTGGAAAAGATTGTAGTCACTCAGGAAATAATGCCAGCTGACAAATGAGACTTCAGGATATTAAAAAGCTCTCGGGCAGCAAAGGGAATAGTTGGATTAAAGAGCCATCCTCCAGAACAGGAGAAACCCTCCAGTAGCTACAAGTGTGGCTGACCCAGTCAATTATACATGGCCAATAAGCATGCTGAGGTGTGTTCAAGCCCATCGGCTATCAGAGCACTGAAAAGTAAAACTACAGGGAGATTCCAAAGACCTCACGTGAGCCAGGAAGGACATTGTTTAGAAAAGAGATAACAGCCATGCATTGGTGGCACAGGCCTTTGATCCCAGCATTTGGGAGGCAGAGGCAGGCAGATTTCTGAGTTCGAGGCCAGCCTGGTCTACAGAGTGAGTTCCAGGACACTAGGGGATACAGAGAGAAACCCTGTCTCAAAAATAAATAAATAAATAAAATAAAATAAAAAAAAAATAAAAAAAATTAAGAAAAAGGAACAAAAAGAAAAGAGATACAATAAATCAGTAAATGCTGGTGATTTGGTGGTCAGAATGGAAGATTGCTGAAGTGATTCTGCATCACTCCAGCCACTATAGAATACAGAGTGTAGTAAGTCAAACAACCAGAAGTGGATCTACCATACCTCTCCTGGTCAACTAAGGGACTCCATGTCAACAAATCACAGAGACACCTGCTCAGCAATGCTTCCTGCAGCTTTAGTGACAAAGCTAAGTTATGGAAACAACCTAGATTGCTGTTCAGACAACAGAACAACAGGTCAAGAAAATGTGGTAAATACAAAGAATGGAATTTTTTCAACCATAAAGAGGAATGAAGTTCTGTCATTTGAAAGACAAGTGAATTAAACTGGCCCCACAAAGGTATGTTTTTTCTCTCCTTTTTTGTTCCTTTATTTTATATAGATACATAAAACGTGGATACGTGGTAGGGAAGTGGAAGGAAAATTGTAAGGAGGTGAAGAAGATGAATGAGATTGGGGGGCAGGATGGGAATATGGGGGAAAACATTGTCAATGTCCAATATGAAAATGTTCTTGTGTATTCCATAAGATACAGAATGAATACACAATGAAAAATTTTAAATTGTAAATTTAGAAAAGGGCTGCCTTCAGTTACCAAAAATGATGACTGTTTTTGAGGGAGGGCCTTGTTGTATAGTCCTGGATGTTTCTCTGTACCCTAGCTGGGTCTCAGACCTGAGACTATCTTCCTGCCTCAGTCTTCTGTGTTCTGAGATTCCAGATGTGTAACATCATGCCTGGCTCCTAAATACCTTCTTCGACTTTATTGAGTTCAATTGAAAGCTTTCATTTCATGTCAATTATTCAGAAAGGAATAGAATTCACTCAGTGCTTCTTAATATAAAGAAAGTTCAGTGATGCAGAAAACATAATCTCTTGAAATACTGGCTACTACAGATTTCTACATTCAAGGCTCCTGCATAGTAATCTCTAAGTCCTTCTCTGTTTTATTTCTTTCTCCTGGGCTTTAAAATGAGTACTCTGGATTTGGAAAAGTTACTTAAATGCAGATAGATAGCACCAAGTTCAAAGTGAACTTCCTGTTGCCCTTTTGTGAAACTAGGAATTGCCCTCCTGGACAATTTTTTCATTTTTTTTTTTTTTTTTTTAATCTGAGGCAGGTTGTTCCTTCCTAGGTTGTCCTTAAATTCGCATTGAGCCTTCACAAGCCATGACCTTTGACCTTGTTGTCTTAGACTCCATAGTAGATGTGATTACAGATTTGTTCCACAAGGAAAGACCCACCTCTTGTTTGTTTGTCACAGGACACACCCTCAGCTCAGGCTGCAAGGTTCTCCCTGTCCAAGACTGGCCTCCATCCCTGTCTCAGTCTCTCAAATTCTGTCATTATAGAAAAGAGTCACCATATCTGGTTTCACAAACATTTGTAATCTACTATCTTACCCCTAAGGGCCTTTTGGCTGAGGAACTTCCAGTAAGTGAACTTTCTAGAAAGTAATCAATATAAAATAAAATGTGGAAAGGTATAACCAAACAAGAACAAACCAAGACACTATGGAGCCTGTGAGGTGGCTCAGCGGCACAGGTGTTTCTTGTGCAAATCTGGGTATCTGTGATCAACCCCTGGAATGCACCCAGAGGAGGAGAGTGAACTGGCTTTACAGAGTTCTCTTCTAACCTCCACATGCAAGGCACAGCATGCCACTAACACACATAAAATATTATAAAAGATTTTTTAAAATATTCACTAAAACTAAATAACAATAATGTGTGTGTGTGTGTGTGTGTGTGTGTGTGTGTGTTGCATGAACAGTTGCATGTTTGCATCTGTGTGTACATGTCGAGGCCAGAAATTGATTTTATATGCCTTTATTTACCACCTTTTGACACAGGTCTTCCCATCAAACCTGGAGTGCACTGACTTGACAAGACTTGCTGGCTAGCAGGCTTCAGGCATTCCCTGTCTCTTCCTTCTCGTTCCTAGGACTACAAACATTGTCACCACCCAGGGATGTTTTTATGTGCCTTCTGAGGATCAGGTCTCTTGACCTCCATTTTGCAAGTCCAATCACATTGTTGACTGAACTATCTCCCCGGCATCCATAATGACATCTTATCAACACACTTGTAATAATAGATGCAGCGAAACTTGGTTTACTAGGAAACCTGCCCCAAACCACCAGAACACATATCTAGGCTGGAAATGTAGCTCAGTGGTAGCTCATGTGTGTGATGGTAAATACTGATGGTCAATACTGAAGAGATCTAGAATCCCTTGAGACAAACTTCTCGGCATGCCTTTGTGAGATTATCTGGATTAGGCTAATTATCTGGATTAAAAATTCCTCATCTTAACCAGGGAAATTGCTATCTTATAAGCTAAATACAATAAAGAGTGTGAGCTGAGAGCCAATATTCATAATTCTTGCCTTCAGATAATGAGTATCATGTGACTAGCTGCCTTAATCTGCTGCCACTGTGACTTCTTGCCATGATGAACTCTTGACTATACCTTTGAACTTCAGGCCCAAGCAAATCCTTTCTCCCTTAAATCACTCTGGTCGATGCACTTGTTGCATTCATTTAAAATGTAATTAATGACACACACACACACACACACACACACACACACACACACACACACAAAACTATAAGCACTAATGCATTTTGATATCAGCAAAAATTATTAATTAAACCTTTAATCATAACTATATGGTAAATAACTGATCTCCAAGTATTTTCAGAAAAAGAAAATACCATTGAATAGGGGAAGTTACCAATAGCTTGTAAAAGTTGGTTCCGGAGGTAAGTTGGCTAACTGGATTTACTGTAGCTTACTGATAAAGCTATTATTTAAGCAATGATAAATAGTTTCAAAAGCAAGCAGTCAATAGATCAACGTTTTGGTGTTAGGATGCAGAAAACACTTATCCATAAAAATGGAGGTGGGGAATCCATGGGGTCAAAATATTGTGTGGTTTTTTTTTTTTTTTTTCCATCAAGACAAAGTCTATTTAGCAGATCATATTTATGAATGCACTGAGTTACGGTAATATTTCTGTCCTCTTCCTACTCAGGTTCTTTATGTGCATCAGATGAGGCCAAAATTGTAATGGTAAAACTAAACAGCACTTATCATTTTGAGCTTGTTAGACGTTTGCTCATTGAATAAGTGTCCAGGATAGAAATACAGTATTTTCTCAAATGGGAAAATCCCTCCCTGGGATCCGGTTCCCTGACACCACTGGTCTCATACTAGTTCGGAACTTGGGCAGAGATCTCAGAGTTTCTTTGATCTTGTCTTCATTAAAATCACAGAAACGAGATAGAGTCTGCCGGCGAATGCAGCTGTCAACGTCATAAGTGACCGGCGACACGCCTCAGGTGCTAGTCTGGTAAGGCTTTATTTTACATTACATTTTATTCCTTTTATAAAATAGGGACATTTCTGTGATTTCTTTTTAACAATCAAAATTCTATTCTATATGCCATAAGGTGATTTTTAAAGAGTTCTGTGAAGTTTTGAGTAGCCATGGAAATTTACAGGAAAAAAAAATGACCAAAAAGGTTTTTGTTGAACAAAGTGAGCCATGTCTTATTTCTCTAGATTTTTTTTAAAGATTTATTTATTTTATATATGTGAGTACACTGTCTCTGTCTTTGTGTACACCAGTAGAGGGCATTGGATCCCATTACAGATGGTTGTGAGCCACCATGTGGTTCCTGGGAATTGAACTCAGGACCTCTGGAAGAACAGCCTGTGTTTTTCATTGCTGAGACATTGTATTAGTCAGGGTTTCTATTCCTGCACAGACATCATGACCAAGATGCAAGTTGGGGAGGAAAGGGTTTATTTGGCTTACATTTCCATACTGCTGTTGATCACCAAAGGATGCAGGACTGGAACTCAAGCAGGTCAGAAAGCAGGAGCTGATGCAGAGGCCANGNAGGGATGTTCTTTACTGGCTTGCCTCCNCTGGCTTGCTCAGTCCACTCTCTTATAGAACCCAAGACTGCCAGCCCAGAGATGGCACCACCCACAAGGGGCCCTCCCCACTTGATCACTAATTGAGAAAATGCCTTACAGCTGGATCTCATGGAGGCACTTCCCCAACTGAAGCTCCTTTCTCTGTGATAACTCCAGCTGTGTCAAGTTGACACAAAGCTATCCAGTACAGACATCTCTCCAGCCCTGCACCTTACTTTTTTTGGTATGCTATGTCATTAAAATATGACACGCAAATATTATTTTCCTTTTGAAGAAACTTCCATAAAGATATGTGAATGTTCTTCATTGAACATTACTTCTTTGGCCAAGCCAGTAATTCAATGACCCATTGACCTAGTGTCTTTGTGTGTGGTTATGTGGTTTTCTCTTCTGCATTATAATAAACCTCCGAGCTTTAAATAAATGAGTGTAATTAATTGAAAGTTCTAAACAGTACTAACCCCAGGGCAGAGGAGATGGAACAGAGAGTTGTCCCACACTTTATGTGCTGCCAGTGCAGGTAACACGTAAGAGAGAAGTAAGGAGCTACTAGATTTTAGTGACCACAGTTTAGCTATGGGGCCACATTCATTTTCATTTGGATTGGTACAAAATGATGTTGCTTCAGCTGAACAGTTTTTGTCATCTAGAATAATTGTTGAAAGCATCATGATTCATTTCATGTCGAATCATTATTTTCCTTAAATATCTTTGTATAGCAGTACAATTTGCATGTTGGAGTGAATCAATATAGTTTTAACAGAAGAAGAATCAGAAAAAAATTCAAGATACTGAGTCTCTCCATTCAAAACAAATTAAAACAAATAAATGATTTTTTCAAGTCATGTCCAACTCCTATTCCATGAGTGTTATATGAAAATAAAGAGAAAGCACAATTTATATAACCATCACCTCAATGGAATATCACATGTTGGATGTTTGGAATGTCCTTCTGGGACTGGAGAGATGGCTCAGCAGCTAAGAGCACTTTCTGCTCTTGTAAAGGATCCAGGTTCAGTTCCCAGTCCTCACATGGTGATTTCCAACCATCTCTATCTCTAACCAGCATCCAGTGCCAGGGAAATTGATGCTCTCTTCTGACCCCCATAGGCAACAAGAGCACATGACACACAGGCATACATGCAGAGAAAACATTTGTATATTTGTACACATAAAATAAAGAAAAACACTCTAAAGCATTTTTAAAAGCTGTTGCTGCTTCATCACATCCATCCCCCTCCACTTGAATTTGTGTGTACATCACAAAGCAGAAACAATGTTCTGTTGGAATTTAAAGGAGGAGGTCAGAGCTTTGTGTCCTCTTTCATGACTCCTGTGTCCCCTTGCCTACATCCATCCTTCCTTATTCCCTAATATTATTCTGTTTTAATTTTTTTCTAAAGATCAGACTGTACCCACGCTTACCCTCATAGTTTTTAAAAGTCTTTGAAAAATGGTATCCACAATTTTTAAAATTGCCATAATTAAGTCACTCTAGAGAATTGCTTTCTTATAATAAAAATTTTTCACTTTTATTCTGTTTGTAACACTGGAAATTTAACCCCAAAACCCAAGAATGATAGACATACACCACTGGTGAGCAGAAAGTTCACTTTTTCAAAATTTGAAGATTTTGTAAAGGCTGTTATAATCATTGTTGTGTATTTGTATTTTTCTGAGAGAATTGGTGAGTTAACACTGATGTCATTGTGATTAATTTTAGTGACATCATCATGGCTGAACCCGCTCAGGTTTTATATAGAAATCATGAAACTGAAAACTGACAACTTAAATCTAGACTCTTCTCTCTATCTAGTAGAAATCACATCAGCACTTAGAAAATATAATTTATCAAAATTCCATTCTGTAAAGATTTTTAATAAAATCTATGTTGAGCACCAATTGAAGATTTAATTCAAACAAATCTGAATGCATAATGGACTGGTAGGCAAACTTGAATTAATTGAATTACAGTGTTGGAAGAAAAAATACATAGGGAAAATTTCATAATCTTAACCCAAAGATACTGTGAGCTTAGTTGTATTTGAACAGTTTGAGAAGATTTCACCAATGCCTGGACCAAGTGTGGGAAGATACCTGCTCACTCTGCCCAGTGCCATTTGAACATGATCTATGCTAAAAGACAACGTGCTCTCCAGCATTCAGAGGGTTATTTCAAAATAGGGTTCAAGTGAGCCTGGGAAATCATGGTGCCCAGGTCAATCTGAGTAAAAAACACACCTTTTCCACCCCTACCCACTCTGATCGATCTAGATTTTTTTTAAAGTTTTTTTTTTTTAATATAAAGGCAACATTTATAAATGTTAAACATGCAACTTATCCTTTGAATCATCTTTTATATAACTAACTACAAATAATGGAAGATATTTATTGCCAGATCACATGTCCTGGTCTTAGAGCCAGAATGTATGGACATTTCATATATAGCCTAATACCATTCTTATTTTAATTTTGTATTTTAACAAATTACTGACATTTGTCAGACCTCTTGAAATATTGATTCATGAAGCACAGGTGTATCTCAGTTTAGAGTACTTGTCTATGCTATGCAAGATCATGATTTAACCACAGTGTGCATTTCTACAAACACATACACACACACACACACACACACACACACACACACACACAGATGCACACACACTGAAATTTACTTGCTGTAAAATCAAATGCTTACATTCTAAGCCCACATGGTCTGGGTAGAGGATGGTTTCTTTCAGTATAGAGTGGCCTATTTTCCCTGACTGTCTCCCTCAAATTTTCTCTCCTTGGTTCCCTATGCCATTTTGTCTTCAGAACTTATCAAAGCAGGTTTTAAGGTTACTGTTTTTCTATCTGTCCACACCCTTGTAACTGTTCCAATTCTTTTCCTGTTATTTCTTAAGTGAACCATTACATTTACTTCTTGTTCTCATTCTCCAGATGATGTTTCATTTGGTTGGCTGAATTATCAGTATTTAAAGTTGGGACACAACCCAATTTTTTCCTTTCTTTAGACTATTTGGTGTTTCTTGCTAGATATATTCCTGTTGCTGAGAGTCTCGGCAGAAGTACTTTGGTCACACTGGTTTTGTGTCCCTCTGTGAGTTCACTTCCTCTTGGTGTGTGTGTGGCACTATTGGGGTTCACCAGTCATAGAGGAATTGGGATGCAGTTCTTTAATACACACAGGAAAACTTAATATCAGTGATGAACTCTTGAAATGGAACTGGCCTTGTGCAGGGGAATTCTTTTAGAGACGGAGAGAGGGGTGTACATCCATGAGTAGTTGCTGTCCATCAGCCACTTTCCATGACTTCACACTTCACAGTACCTGTCTGGCACAGCTCTCATCTTTATTTTATAAACAAAACAAAAAACAAAAATACTAGAAGGTAGAGTTAAGTGCACTGTGAAAGTTAATACATGTGGTTAAAAAGTAAAGCCCCCAGGCTACCAGTTAACCCTAGGAACCAAATTCTTTGCATTATACTCTAGTTCTAGATCTGCCATAAAAGTCAAGAGATAATTTAAAATAAATCTTAGTAAACACACAATAAAGGAAAGTTTTTGCATCTGTGGCCCCAGTTTTTCCATACCTATTCTGTTTAAGAAGAAAAGTGTCTTCCAGGAACTCCCTGTGTGTTTTCATTGTGTGATATGTTAAGTAGAAGAACAGGGCCTGGAGAGAAGGCTTAGAGGCTAAGACTCTCATTGACCTTGCAGAGGATGTGGGTTTGGTTTTCAGCATCCATGGTGAGGCTCACAATCATCAGCAACTCTAGTTCACTGGGATCTAATTCACTCTTCTGACCTCTGTGGGCACCAGGCATGCACATGTCATTCATACTCTCATACACATAAAGTAAAACACATCCAAAATAATAAATGAATAAATAAATCAATGAATAACCAACAGGAGCCAATTCACTCAATCAGTCTTGGGGCATAGATATGGGATAAATTCTAAATTTGGCCAATTCAGCCTACTTTTCCTATGTTTGGCGTTCCTCAAAATGGGCAACTGTTTTTTTTTTTTTTTTTTTTTTTTTTTTTTTTTTTTTTTT
>NC_034591.1:153335555-153349940 GCF_900095145.1 Mus pahari
TTTTTTTTTTTTTTCGAGACAGGGTTTCTCTGTATAGCCTTGGCTGTCCTGGAACTCACTTTGTAGACCAGGCTGGCCTCGAACTCAGAAATCTGCCTGCTTCTGCCTCCCAAGTGCTGGGATTAAAGGCGTGAGCCGCCACGCCCAGGTAAACTGGACAACTGTTAAATCAGTTCTAATGACGAGCTGTTCCTTCAGTTTGGTTAAAGGAGAAATGGCCTGATATACTTTATATTTTAGTTTACTTTGCCACCAGTTTGTGTGGTTGGGGCTATGTAAGGATTTGCTGCTGTAGATGAAGATATTTATTGCAAGTATCTCCTTGTCTGAGTAAGAGATTGAATACGAGAGGTTGAATATGAAGAGGACAGCTGTTGTTGCTTTCGTTTGTCACCTGGGTGGAAGATGTAGGCAGGTGACATATTGACCTGGTGGACAGGGGTAGAAGATGTAGGCAGTTGACATATCTATTTGGTGGGCAGGAAAACTTAATATCAGTATTCAATTCATGTATATACAACATCACTGCATCTATGACTCACAACTTTGCAATCACGATTTTTTTTCTTTATACATGACAAGAGATTTCCTGACTTTGGTAAAAATTAATGATACCCAAAATTAAGTCACATATTTTGAGTTTCTCCAAATATTGGTGAGGGCATGTGTGTTTTTGAAGGGAAGAACTTCTTAAGTTCATACTTTATAAGAGCAGATGAAACTATTCAACATATGCTCTACAAACATCCATATTTTTTGAGGTTTTTACAGTATTATACATGTACCATATATTAACATTTATAATTATTTAATCAATTGGCAAATTTTGTGTAGCTCAATATGTAGCCCTAACTAGCTAGGTAAGAACAGGGATCTATTCCCTCTGCCTCCTGAGTGCTGCGACTGCAGTGTGTACCACGATACTTCTAGTTCTGTGTATATGTGTGTCTTTGTGTGGGTTTGTTCACGTGTGCACAGTGCTGGAGAAGGTCAGGAGAGGCTTTCAGATCCCCTGGAGATGGAGGTGCATTCAGGAGTGAGCTGGCCAACAGGGGCTCTTGGACTCAAACCAGGGTCCTCTGTAAAAACAGTTAAATGTTCTCCCCCACCAAGCCATCTTTCCAGACCTGATAACGAGTGTTTCATTCACATGTAATGGGGTTCACTATGGCAACTGAACTGTATGACTATCGCTCTTTCTCTCTAAGTAGCCATATTGGAGAAGGAGATGGAGTATAAGGATGGGAAATGGTTAATTATAAACCCCGAATTACACAATAAGAACAGAATTTGTGTGTCAGTTAATGTAGCCTGCTTTCTTGTAGTATAGTAACCTTAAGATAAATATATAAGTGAAAATGTGGCTGATTAAAGTAAATTAAGCTTATCTCAGTATCAAAATATAGTTGTATTTAATAAAATTTTATTTAAGAACCATCCACATATATGTTCTGTATCTGATTTTTTCTTATTGAGCAAATTGGTTTTATAATTAATTTTTGATGAAAAATACAATAAAATATAGACAACAAAATTGCAATAGATTGTTAGATAACTTTAGATAACTATAAAATTATGTATTTATATAATTTCTCCATATATATTTCATATATATATATATATATATATATATATATATATATATATATGTTTCATTAGAGGTAGCAGCAGTTGGTGAGTACTTTAAACACAGAGATATGAGAAGTCCAGGACAGGATTTCTGTATTATATATATATATATATATGTTTCATTAGAGGTAGCAGCAGTTGGTGAGTACTTTAAACACAGAGATATGAGAAGTCCAGGACAGGATTTCTGTATTTAGACAAGTGTTTGTTTTATGTGTGTGTGTGTGTTTTATGATGGGAATAAGAGGAAAGTACTCAATAGACTGGGACCTGTAATATGAAATTTACCAGCAGTGTAAATAACTATTCCCAGAACAACTTTAGAACTAGAATTTAATGTCATATAATAAGCGCTTTTCCTTGACGTTTGTAGGCCTGCTATCATTTCCCAATATGTTGAGCTTTCAGTCAAATGTTTTAGGAAGGATAATGCTATATTTTGCTATTTATATGTCATATAGTGATGGATACATTTAAGCGATGTTATGGAGTAGACACATGATCACCATCATTACCACATGTCAGTGTTCAGTTGAAACAAAATCAAGTATATTATTTACCCTATAGGTGAGTCCACTCTATTTCAGAAGCCTTGTGACATCTCATTTGATCGTATTTTATTCTACTCATGTGAATGATTGTAAGCTATAGCATTGCCTATGCAGCTTTTTTTAGCTTGATTTGCTTCTTCGCTTGTGCGTGTGTTGTATGTGTGGTGCGTGAAGGCATGTGTGCCTGTAGGTGCTTAGGGCTGTGGCTCTCTTCCTCCATCACTTTCTCCTGCAGCCCCTTGAGGCCGCAGCATCATGGGAAGATGGCTTAGTAGGCAAGAGCATTTAACTGCTTTGATGGACTGGAAGCTTGTTTTATAGGTTGTGTGGGCTGGTAAGTAAGGCCTGGGCATCTGCTTGCCTCTGTCTCCAGTGCTGGGCTTAGAGCTTCAGAAGTCACACCTGGTCCCGTTTATTTTTATGTGGATAATAGATATTCAAACTTAGGCACATTTGCAGTGCCCTTTTCTCTGCTAAGCCATTTAAAAAAATGAACAACGAGGTGAGGATAAATATATAATATTTTATATCATATTGCCTCCTTAACTTGAAACATAGATTTAATTCTAGTTGGTAGAACTGGTAGTTGAAATATTGAAGATATTTACCTTCATGTTTAACACGTGGAATTGTTTGTTTATCTTGTGGATTATAACGTCTGAGTTGTCTTCAGTTTGTATGAGCAAAGCAATAACTGCCCTTGCCCCTGATCTTTGTCATCTTGCACTGTAAACCATCATCTCACTCTCATTAACTTCTACAATAGTCATTTAATGAATTCTTTTGTTTTGAGTTTTGAGGACTGTTGACCTAGGACCTTGTGTATAGGAAATTCACTCTATCACTATCATAAACTCTAGTCTCAAAATTTGATTGTAAAGAAATGTTACAGATTTACGGATACTAAATGTAAGAATTTTCAGATTGCAGAATTCCTGCGAGACAAACTTTGACTGGCAGTTTCTTACTGATTTTCATTTTTGCACTTGAGAAAAAGTAGTGATTAATATGCAAACTATTTCTTGGCTTTATTTTAGAATTATTTCCAGAATCCCTGTTTTTGCCTTAAATTACATACTTCACATTAATAAGTTCTTAATGCCGAGATATGAAATACTAAAGTCAAAATCTCTCTGACTGAACCATAAGAGAGGGCTCATTCTAATATCCAGTTATTCAGAAACTATATAAGCATGAACATACAGACTCACACATAAATACACACTCATATACACATATTATCACACATGCACATACATACATTACCATACATACACACACATAAAACTACATATAGACACATACCCATAGATATACACTGCCACAACACACACACTATCATATATACATACATACACACAGAAACACACACACTACAATATATACTAACAGAGACACTCAGACACACACATTAGCACATATACATACACACTCTTACACTTACACTCACCCTCATATACATACTCCTATAAACACGCAAATACTTTTTTACATTGCACACACACACACACACACACACACACACACACACACATACCATCAAACACATTCACATACACACATGCATGTTACTTAGAAAAAACAGGCACTGTTCTTTTTTTTTTTGTGGTTGTTTGTATTTTGTATTTTTCTGTCTCAAATAATCATGATACTGTTGACTTATTGTGATGCTGGCTGTCAGGCATGATCATGCCATAAATGGATTTAAGCCCCCATAAATGAGTTATATTAGGAACAATCATGGGTGTAGAAGTTAAGTTGTTTTCTAATTCCTTTAGGGGTTTTAAGTCTCAGTACAGAATTAAAAAAATTGATATATGGGAAGAAAGAAAAAATAATCTAAGGCATGGGCTCTTAAACACATCTGCTTCTTAGGAAACCTCCCTGGAAATAGCACCCCTGCCCCCAAAGAGGGCCACTTACCCCTGACTGACATCTGTCAAATTATGGAAGATTGGATGCATTCTTGTGAATCACAGACTTCCATATATCCCATTCGCTCCAGTTCAGACTATAGAAATATGTATGTTTTAAGATATTCCTGTCAATAAACAGCTGGATAATCTTCTAATCTATCATAATGGCGTCATCTAGCAAGAGCTGAAAGCAGAGTTGAGACACTGGCATGTGTGTGGGATCCAGTCCAAAGTCAAGTTTTGAAATAAAACAGCGAGAATGGAGTCGGAGAGGCTCTTGATTTCAGGAGAAGGAACACTTGTGAGGAGTTGACCGTGTCAAGCACGGTGTCAAGCATGATGTAGCACCGGGAAGAAGGTTATTGAATTTTTACTTCTAAAGTAGCAGGAGCTACAAGAAAATGCAGAAACACCCTTCAGCGCCTGCCTGTCGGGGGGCTTTGCAGTGATGTGAATCCGGATTTCCCCGAGTTAAGCTGGAACCTTAGTAAATTCTCTTTTGCTTAAGTTCGCTTGAAAGTGTCCACGCAGTCAAATTAAACTTGTCTAAAACAAAGAACACTCAAGGCCAAAGCATGCACCGAATAAATGGGGTGGCAACGCTCCGAGTTTGTTTTTGGAGATCGGGACTTGATCACTTAGAAATTTAGTGGGGCGGGAGATGGGCGAGTGGGAGCTGTAGAAAGCTGATTTTTGGATTTGTTTTATAAATTAATTTCTCAGGTCACTTTTTTTTTTCTTTTGAAGGAGTATTGTGTGTTTTCAGTATGAAGGGCAATGCTACCTCTGCTCTAAAAGCCCCTGTAACCTTTTCTTACACCGAAAGGCTCAGCACCTCTCAAGTTAAACGTTCCATGCAGACACTAAAATATGAGCTTTTCATAATTTTTATGTATCATAAATTATCATCCTTTGCTTTTGCAAATCACTGAAAATATATAAATAATTAGCTTAAGCAAACATCAGCCATATTATAAATCGTATATACTCAGCCAGCCTACAAAAACACAAAGAGTCAAAAGCAAAAGAGCTCACTCTGAAGTTCAAGGCTTCTTTTCCTTAGTCTTGTGTGGGGACTGTGTCACACTGAGCAGGTTGCACTTCTTCTGTGTCAGTTTCCTCCCTCGGGGAGAGATGATTGGTCTGCGTGCATTAAACCTAGATGTGCTATCTTCATTACGGTTTCTTATTTTGAGTTTTATTCATGTGAGGTTGTTTTTGAGATAGTTTCTCACTGCTTAGCCTTAGCTGGTCTGGCGCTCTCTCTGAGGACCAGGCTGGCCTCAGACTCGTGGAGATCTGCTCACCCCTGACTCCTGGTGCTAGGATACAGGCCTTGTGTCATATGTATGTAAGTCTCATTGAATATATCATAACTCCTTTCCTAGTCTGAGTCAGAGTTTTTGAAAAATTATACCTTAGTCATTATTAAATATAAACTCATATATGTAAATAAAGCTACAATCAGGATCTTTAAAGCATAATACTCATCTATACTTATTTTATATTAGAGGACATAGATCCTGATTTCATGCCAAGGTTTAGTGACCATCGGATAACAACTTCTCTTGCTTGAAGTTCTCTTTAACAAAGTGTATTTTTGTATTTGTTTGGTGTGTGTGCATGTGCCTGTGCTATGGTGTGTGTGTGTGTGTGTGTGTGTGTGTGTGTGTGTGTGTAGATAACAGGGAGTCAGTTTTCTCCTGCAGTTAGGACCGGGGAACTGAACTCAGGTTGTGAATCCATGGAGCCCATCTTGAAGTCTTTGTATGTTGACTCACCGAATTCTTTGTTGGGTCTGGGGTTCTAGCTTTATAATTGGTGCATTCATTCAGGAGCCTGTGGTGGATATAAGGAAATGGTAATTTGTAAAGATTGCCATTTTCTTTTATTTTTTGGATATGGGAAGGGGCAGAAGGGTTTTCCATGATCATAAATCAAACCGAGTTTCAAACTGTGTTTGTGTGTGTGTGTGTGTGTGTGTGTGTGTGTGTGTGTTAATGTGGCCCTTTCTCCTTCCTCCTTCTCAGGATTACCTCCAGCTTGTTAAACTGTGGGTCCTGACCTCACAAAGGTTTGTGAAATATTTACCAATAGTGAAAGTTTCTGAATGCATGATGATCAAATGAATAGTTCAAAATTAAGTGTGCACTGAGCCTGAGGATGTCTGGCCGCCTTTGCCAGTGTTGTGCAATGTGACCCCATTGCGTCTGGGTTCTAAACGCTTAGCAAGACCATCAAGTGTAATGCATGCCATCAGATTACACAACATTGAGTAACTCTGCCTGAGGCACCTAGACTGGGGCGAAGCCTACAGTTTGTCATATATGCCAATGCTTTCATGGTCCACACTAAGTTTTCTGTCCCCACAGACACATAGAGGTGTGCTTATGGAAAAAAAAGTCTTTTCATACCTCTCTACAATCAGTCCTGAGCATATATCACGTTAGTACATCTTTGGACTCTATTTGTTAGACTGGCCCACTTTAAAACTCGTGCTTGAATTTCTTTCTTGGATTTCATTTAGAAAAGTCATTAAATTAATTTTTGCTTTGGATAAATCCAACCATTTGAGAAGCTTCTGAAATAGCCCTGAATATGCCTCTCCTGTTTTGTTCTACCTAGTTACATCTGTCAAATCAAAACAACAAAGGACTCTGAAAATGTTTAAGGTGTTCTATTTCTTGTACTGTCAAAAATTTAGGCAAAGTTTGTTTATATAAAAATTATCACCCTCAGTTATTCTGTCTTACTTGCATAGGAATAAGTTTTTGATTCTAATAAGTGGTATGTTATATTGTATGTATATTAACGTCTTATTTTAAAATAAATTTACCTATGATTTTTTATCAGTAAGTATTTGATATACATATTTTATATGCTAATTTACATAGGGTCATGTAAAATGTTTTCTGCGAAAGGTGACCATCTGTGGAAACGGCTGCAGAAGCCCCAATCGGACTTGTAAATGACATGCTAGTGCAGGAAGGACAGACAGACAGAACTGAGAACTGGAAGGACAGACAGAACTGAGAACTGGACAGCAGGAACTGCTGGTTGCATCGTTGCCTTCCAAGGTTAGCTCCCTTGAATCAGAAAGCCAGTGTTGGTTAAAATCTCATATTTATATTTTTCTCTATGTACCCATCAGACTAGTAATTATAAAATGATATATTTCTCTGCTTTTCCAATTCTTAGTGTATTTTAAGTTTTATCAATACAGGAAACAGGGATTATCACATTTCAATTTGAATAAGCATGTTCAATTTCTAGAAACTAGGTGAAGTTTGTATCTTACTTCCTGGCATTTAACGTTTGTGTTTGGTCTGGACTGGCTCGGTCTGGACAAAATCACGGATTATGTGAATTTCAACTCTGATGGTCTTTTTGATTACATCATGCTCCTTCTGTTTTAAGTTTTAAACATTATTTTATTATTTTATGTGTGGGTGTTTTGCTTAAATGAATTGTCTGTGCACACATCGGTGAAGTGGCCTTGGAGGTTAGAAGAGAGCCTGGAGTTACAGACAGTTGTGAACCATGGCATGGATGCTGGAGATTAAACCCCAGTTCCCTGACAGAGAAGCCAGGGCTCTCAGCAGCTCTGCGGCTCCTTTAAATTTAGTTCTATATTTGTGTGTAAAACTGGCTACCCATCTTTCTGATCCCTGTAAAAATCCAACACTCAGAAGATTACTTTTTTTTCCCTAAACACTGAACGCTACTCTAAACATACTGACCATGTATCTTAACATTTTGGTCAGAAGGATTAACTCTGCTGGGCCTGCTTCATATAATACTTTTGAAATCTCCTTCCTAAACCAAAGTCAAGAGTCACTCATATAAACATAAACTGTGAAGATTCGATTCCCCAGTGCAGATGTGGAAAAGAAAGAGGTCATGACCTTTAGTATTATAGTCCCCTTCACCAATGATACATGAGCAGGTTGCTTGGTGAATGTCCCATAAATGGATTACCATGTTTGCTTCCACAATGGTTCCACAATGATGATGATATTGGCTATTTTGACAGGAAAGGCAGTGATTCGAGTAATTAATCATAATAAAATATACTGAAGTTCTACAACTGAGTGAGTAGGGATGAAAAGACGGGAAAAGAAAGATGTAGTTACCCATAATGATGGGGAAAGACAAGACCCCAGGACATTTGAAACTAGATTTTGAAAAATGAGGTTCCCAGGAGGAGAAAGCAGTTGGCAGATTTGCTTCAAAACATGGTGGCAGAAAACATGTGCTCCTTGAATTCTAATAAACAATTAGCCTTGCAAAGAGTTCAATCCAGAAGCAAAACTATTCTGGCAATTAAGTGGCCACTTCTGATAAAAGTGGCAGAATATCAAGCCTTGGCGTTCACCATCGCTACCCCTGGTCATGAGCAGTCATGGCCTAAGCAATGTGATAACAGTCACTGTTGTATCTGCTGAGGTAAAACTTAGTCCTGACATTTTCAGAGCCTCATTCTACATTTCCTGACCATTCTCTTATTTACCCAACTTCCTCACAATAGTGTATTTTATATTCTTTTTAAAGTTTACTTTTAAATTATGTGTATATCTGTGCATGAACCCATGCAAACTAGAAGAGGGAGTTGGATAAGCTTGAACTGGGGTTTAAGCCCATTGTGAGCCACTGGACAAGCATGCTGGGCAGATCAAACTCAGGTTCTTTGCAAGATTATTATATACTCTTGTTTTTTTTTTTTGTTGTTGTTGTTTTGTTTTGTTTTGTTTTGTTTTCAAGACAGGGTTTCTCTGTGTAGTACTGGCTGTCCTGGAACTCACTCTGTAGACCAGGGTGGCCTCGAATTCAGAAATCCACCTGCCTCTGCCTCCCGAGTGCTGGGATTAAAGGTGTGTGCCACTACTGCCTGGCGATTATTATATACTCTTAACCACTGGCCCATGTCTGCAGGCCACATTTGCTATTTACACTTAAATGACTATCAGCTGTTTTCTATTATACCCAAACGTTCTGCCTCACGGAGCAGTAAGAATGGAAACCCCTAATACTGTAGTTGATTGATTGTTGTCATGCTTTGCTGGGATGAGGGAGGCATAAGACCAGGGTCCTGGATACATTGTGCACATGATATTGGGGTTCTCATCCCTGTTACTATATTAATTTAGAGTGGTTTGGATAATGAATTTTGATCCATTTATAAAGATAATGAACAGCAGATAAAGGAGATATTGAGAGTATGCAGTTAGCTAGTAGGAACCCAACAGTAGTTAAGAAAGGATGTCTACTTTCTTCCAAGTTCACACAGTGCTTGGTACATTGAGAAAGTAGAAAAGTAGATGAATGTTCTGTCAAGAAGCAGAAGATGAATAATATATTTATAAAGAAAAGGGATTTCTCTAGCTCAACTTCTCCATGTTCAATGAGTTATATGAATGCTGTCCTCAACAATGGGGCTCCTGCTGTCAGTTTTCAGAGAGCAGCCTTTTTCTTAGCACCAGCCTTGGTTATTTGGGGATTTCCATGAGACCCCTTTAGTTAACCCGTCAATTGAATGGAACCCATAAATGGCCAGTTGAGACTCCATGTCCTCTCTTACTAAGATTCCTCATCAAGATTATCTTCATAGACTCCAGGAAGTTTTCACTTCATTAGGTCTTCACTACCCCCTGCCAAATGCCCCTCAATTCTAACCATCTCACCCAGCACTCTCTCCGTCCATCCACCATCTCTCCCAGCACTCTCTCCATCCATCCACCATCTCTCCCAGCACTCTCTCCATCCATCCACCATCTCTCCCAGCCCTCTCTCTATCCACCATCTCTCATTTCCCTGGGACCAGATCCTTCTTACTCCATGCATCCCCACCTAGACCCTTCCTCTTTACATAACCTCTCTGGGTCTGTGGATTGTAGCTTGGCTGTCATTTACTTAATGGCTAACATTCCCTTATAAGTGAATGCATACCTTATTTGTCTTTCTGGTTCTGGATTACCTCACCAAGAATATTTTTTTAATTTTTTAGTTCCATCCATTTGTCTACAAATTTTATGATGTAAGTTTTTAATTTTTTCCTAAAAACTGAGTAATGCTCCATTGTGTAAATGTATCATATTTTTTAAAAAATCTGTTCTGTTGAGAGGTATCTAGATGTATTTCCAATTTCGGGCTATTATGAATGAAGCCACAACGAACACGGATGAGCAAGTGTCCTGTGGATAGAGCCTTCATGTCTATGTTTTAGTGACTAGAATATGGTCTCTTTGTTGTGGGAAGGTAGTCTGTGGGCTACTGAAAATGAAACTTTTCTACTAACACAACAACAAAACCTTTGATGTATGATCTGTTCTTCACGTAAAATAGGCATGGTGGCATAGAACTTGTAGGAATAGCCAACCAATGTCCAATTTGACTTAAGCTCCACTTCTTGGTAGGGAATCTGTAGCATACATTTCTTGGGTAACCAAGAAGCAGAGACTAGGCAGCCCAGTGACTGAGAGTGAAATCAAAGACCACTGGTCTAGAAAAGAAAACCAGTACAATGATTCCTAATTATAATCTATACTCATAGATCAGTGCCTTAGCCAGTCGTCAGCAGAAAAGCTTCCTCTTGCAGCAAATGGAAACAGATGTAGACCCACAGACAGTTGCAGAGAAGAGTGGAGAAGGTGCCACTGGGAAAAAGTACTGAATTACACTGGACTCTGATCCAAAGGTGACACACTAGAAGAGACTTTGTGTATATCCTTGGATAACAAGAATGAGAACCATGACAAGAGCATGGGCTTGTGGGGGTAGAATTCTGTCAGAAAAAAAGTATTAAGACAATGAATTCATGGAAAGTAAGGAAGAGATTTTAAATCTCTTCCTAGATATTGTCAACTGTTCTAGGTGAAATAACAGTGAGCTCCTTTCCCACCACGTCTTCAGACTCAAGCTTTTAAGCAACACGTGAGTTCTGACAGTCGTTTTTGCTGCTATTGATCTTCATGACCGACTGACAGATGCTTCTACTTCCCATAGTTTTCCTGACTTCTCTTTCCTCTTTGCCCTAAGACTCTTTGAGGATAGGCATTAGCAGGATTGCCAGGGTTTGTCTTCCTAGGTTCTAGGGAATGTGGAGGATCAATTTAGGCTTATGTCCAGGAATAGAGCAATCATCTCTGATTCTCAGGGGTTGTTACTTTAAGCAGTTATAGTGGTGTATAATTAGCATCCACTGTATTGAAAGTATTTCAAATCTGTACCTGGCAAATTTGTGAAAATTTTTCAGTATGTGCAAGAAAACTGAGTATTTGCTACCACTCAAGTTCCCTGTAACCTCTTGGAATCCTTCATATTCACACTTCCCTCTCTTTACCTATGTTTGCAAACAGCTACTCTAACTATAGAATAATTTGTAATAGGGTTTTTCAATAAATAAAGCCTTAGGGAATATCCTATCTTCTCTGACTTCGTTGACTCTGCATGATTGACTTGTATGTATCCATGGTTTTTTTCCTCTTCTGTTACTGACTGGTAGTCCATTGCTTGTTAAACTCAAGTCCATGTATCCATTCATAAATATCGTTGGTAAGTATTTATGTAAGCTCCTGGTTTGGGCTATTCCAAATGAAGATGTCACTGAGGGTTTTCATGCACAGGTACTTTGATTTTTAGATCTTTTCCAAGTATTATGAGACACACATTGCCATATCTTGCAATTGCTAACATAAGAAGCTCATTCACATCAAGAACCGAAAGTGTTATGGAATGAACAGTAATTGTCTTTCTCTCTGTAAGAATGTCACACATCCACAACCAATTTAGAAATTTGTCAGGAAGTATTGGATTAGCCTGTCTTTGCATTGTGTTGTGCTAGAATCTTTGATTTCAAAAACAGCTGTTTGAGTTGCTGACTTGAGTTTTATAAAAGAAACACTAAATGAATTTTGGCTTGAAATTAGAACACAATTTTCAACAATTTCTGAAATGGTCCTAAACATCTGTCTGCCATTTTGCACTGAACATTTATGCCAAATATGCTCTTAGCAGCCGTGATTCTAGAGTCTAAGTATTGATTACCCCTGTAAAAAGGTGGAAGATGCTCTATGCCCTGCAGTGTGTTCTGCCAAAATTCAATTCCTACTGTAAAAATAAACAAGAATAGTCATCCCATTATTATAAAATTTTAATTTAATCATTAATAAATTTTAAAATTATATGTATACCAAAGAATTGTTTTAAAATAAAGTTTCAAATTATTTAATATCATCAAGTATTTGATTTACATATCTATTTCATATATCTATACACCTAGGGTCACTTGAGAATTTCACAGGCAAAGGGTGTTGTGAAAACTTTCTAAATTTTAAGAAACTTTATGCTGTCAACTCTCTGGTTTCATGGTTGTCCATGGAAGGAGAGAAAATTTGTTCTTCCTATTCTGGAAATTAAACCTTGATCAGGTTTGAAAACAGTGATTCCCAACAGTAATGCTAGTTAGATACTATCCTTCAGAAGTCAGAATTCCCATCATCCAATATATTTTCATTCCTTAAGCTTAAACCTTTACATGTTATCTATATTTTATTTATATTTTATTGAAAGCCAAGAACCTCATTTAATAGGTTTGATTAATTCAATATTATGGAAATAAAAGCTTTGCGTGTGTGAAAAGAAGAAAATGAACCTTAGTAGGTAGAGCTTAGAGACCCAGAGTATGGGTCTCTGTATTTCATGTTAGGGTTCTTGTTCTCTATTTTATTCCTCAATCTTATAGAGATTGGAAAAAAAAGTAAGTCATGTTAAATGTTAGTCTTAATCAGTCATTCTGACAGCAGCAGTGAAGATGGATTTGAAAAGATGAGACTTGAGATAATGTGTTGCTCTATTCAAGCTAAAATATATCAAAGACCCTGAAGTAATATATGAGATCTACTACAGTCACAGTGGCTGGTAACAGCACCTTATTAATATATAGATTTTCAGATCAGAATTAAAATTTAAATTTCATGTAATAAAATGTCAACACACACAGAACTATTTAAAACATTGTAGCCAGTGAAACTGTTTTCCTAAGGTGAAGGAAATATAAATCCTTTCTCAGAAAAACAGTAACTATGCCCTTAAAACAATGAAAGAAACCAAAAGAAATTACCTCCAGGAGACTAACTTTGGAACACATGTAATCAGAAGTTTCTTCAGAGACAGACAATGACACAGATAAGATGTTTGGAACACATGAAAAAGTGGAGTTTTATAAAGAAGGAACAACATTTTACAGTTGTGTTATTCAAAATAATAATAATGGTTCTCTAGCCATCAAATAGTAAAATCATGTAACTAATGCCCAATAGAGCAGGAATTCTGTGTGGGTGATTATAGATCATGAGTATGTAGAGTGATTGATGATGCAGGACTAGAGAAAGAAAGGATGCATTCTCTGCCATAAAGAAACCGGTAGTACACATGAATTAGCACCACACTCTCTGAGATTAATTGCAAGTAGTACCTCAAGTTCAAGAGACAATGCTGACAATGAGAAAAAGAAGTACACTTGCTATCTTAGTAGAGGAGAAAAACAATGAAATCACAGAATGCCCAAGTAAGACTAGAGAAAGCAAAAGACAGAACTATAAGAAGAAAAAAGTGAATGTAATAAATAAGAGTTCTGTAGTAGAGATCTGTTTAATGATTTAGATAATCACTTTGAAATACGAAATGAAAGAATGAAAGCTTTAAAAATACCAATTAATGTACAGTGTCTTTCAGAGTTGATGAAGATAAGATCCTCTATATGTTGTATATAAGAAACATTTTAAGTATAAGGGATCAAAACATGATAAGGAAAAAAAAATGTATAATTCTGACATAACAAAAAAGAAGCACTATTCATTTTAGAAAAGACAGACTTCAGAATATAGAAAATCATCGTGGATTAAGAAGATAAAAACTGTAAAAAATAAACACCAGAACAAATCATCTAATCAACAAATGAGTTGACAGGTCTGGAAAGAATTATAAATGACAAATCAAACAGATGAATAAAGTTCAACATACTTAACTGTCTTTGAGATGCAAATTAAAATCGGAATAAGAATCCATCTCATTTCAGTCAGAAATACTGTCATCAAATAAAAAAAAAAAAACAAATGTTGGCATAGGTGTACAGAAATTCAGAAATTTTATACAAGCTGTTGGGGATGCAAATGTCTCCAGAAATGATAGAAATCAGTGGGAATTCCTCAAATTTTCTCAGAAAGTAAAACCAACAAGTGACCCAGCTATATTCCGTGTGGCTATACTCCATGTGGCTATACTCCATGTGG